>NC_142808.1:20481444-20546444 GCF_049724085.1 Artemia sp. Qi Xiang Cuo | reverse complement strand
GGTTGCATCAAGACATTGCCAATTGTAGAAAGCGAAAAGCCAAGACAGATAGTCCAAGTATTTGAGAGGCAAATGTTTAAATGGCTGGGGCACGGGTAAATGGCAGGTAATTTTTAGCACTAGTGTTTTCCTCCATGAAGACCATTCCTTAGGCTTAACCTTAGACACGGTTATATCATGATACTGTCCTTGCTGGGAATCCTTGGGAGTTGGATTCCAAGGCAGTGTACTTTGCCTCGTTTTTATAGGGAAATTTATCAAATCCATAGCTTCTCGCAGATTTGTTTTCATCGAATCTTTGGGAGGAGCTTTTCTTATAATATTGCCCGGTGTTTCTACAGCTCTGTGTAATCCCTCCTGTAGCGATAGGGGTCTCTCTATTGGGGTTGCTGGGGAAACCATATCGTCTGGAAATCGTTTGGGGGGACAAGGTGTCGAAATTTTATCAGGGAAAAATTGAGTTTTTGGAGATAGGGTATAATCTAATTCTCCTGCACTCTCCGGTGATGAACTTTTTGGACTTTTTGGCGGTTTTATTCTCGCTTGTACCAGGTATTTTCTTTTAGGGATAACTAGGTTTTTCATAGCTAAAAATTCTTCAAAGTTTTCCTCGTTACTATCATTTTCAAAATCATTTTGTTTGAAATTAAACGGTTTTAACTCGGCTAACGTTGACTTGGGGGGTTCATTTTCTGCGTCTGACGAATCAGTAGATGAGGGTCTCGATACCCATCTTTCTGGAAATTTGGCTCTTTTTATTCGACTTACATGTGCCTTATAAGTTCTTCCATTATAGGGGTTTATTATTTTAAAAGTAAAACCGTTCTCGTACTTTTTGATTATTCTATAGGGTCCAGAATATTTATTGGAAAGTTTTTTGCCTTCCGTCTTTGCCTCATTCTTTAGGTAGACGCAATCTCTTATCTTAAAATCTATGTTCCCTTTGACTTTGGGATGGTTTCTGAGCTCTTGGCTTATTTTACTTTTTTCCAACTCTTGTCTAACTATCTTATAAGTTTTTCTCATCCTTCTTGTTAATTCCTGTTTTTAAACCTCCATATTATTGTAATATTGTTGGGACTCAACAATAGCATCGTACAGTATTCTGAAGTCGCGACCGAACAACATATAAAAAAGACTATCTTTGGTGGTTTTTGAATAAGCAGTATTGATCATGTTGGTTAAATAAGGTAAGAATTTATCCCAGTCATTCCTGTTGTATTTTGTATAGATGCTCAAGACATTTGAAAATATTTTATGTCTGTTTTTGATTTTACCATTAGCTTGTAGATGATAAGGAGATGTCACCAATTTTTCTATGTTAAGAAAACTCATTAAATCTTTTGTTACCTTAGAAACAAAATTACTTCTGTTATTGCTTAATATCCTGCTTGGAATGCCAAATTTTTAAAAGAATGTTGCTAACGCCTTACACGTAGCGTATACGCCTTGATTTTTTAAAGCTTTAGCAAAAGTAAATCCGGAAAAGGAATATATAACTGAAAGAATACGAGTATGGCCCCTGTTGGAGACAGGTAAGCCTCCACTGGTTCCATACAAATCAAATGAGATAATATCGAAGGGGAACCTCGCTACCGAGACTCTCCCCGTTGGTGGGTTAGGATAAGCTTGGGGTTTGTTTCTCAAGTTACACGCTTCGCATGTACTTACAAAGTCTTTAAGTTTTGTTAACGTCGACGGGACATAAAAATATTTTTTAATTTATGGAAGGTTTTTGTTATTCCTTAGTATCCAACTGTATCTGAACGAAAGTATTCAAATGCAAGTATTTTTAAGTTTTGGGGTAATACAGGTATTATTGAGCTTTGGCTTCTATTTGCTTCATCTATCATAATTCTGCATAAGATTTCTTCATCAAGATCGTAATGAAAATTATCTATTTCTTTTCTAATAGTTATGAATTTATCTGGTAACACATTGTCGTTCACGAAATAATTAATAAGTGCTAGACACATTTCATCCTTATTTTGACTTTTTTGTATTTTCCAACGATAAGGGACAATGATTATTGGTATTTTCTTTAACTCTGTCTTTAACTTTGTTTTTCTCATATTCACGTTTACTCTTAGTATTGATAGCATTAATTTCGTCCTTCTCGGCTTCCGACGGCGTATTATCTGGGAGTCTACTCAAGAAATCACAAGCTGCATTTTGATTACCCTTTAAATATTCAAAATCGTAATCTAGGTCTTGGATTTTCATAATCCATCTAGCTAGAATTCCAGTGGGGTCTTAAAAAGTGTGCAACTATTGCAGGCTTTTGTGGTCTGAACGTAGTTTCAATTTTCGACCAATTAAGTAATGTCTAAGTTTATCCAAACGGTGGATTATAGATAATAATTCTAAGTTTGTGGCGGAATAATTACTATTGCCTTTCAACAGAGTTCTACTTGAATAGCATATAACTTTATCTATTTTTTTTTATTAGGCGATCCCTCTAGAGGATTAGGGTTTCCTACCGAGATTATTTGGAATAGGATAGAACCAATGCCCTTCGAACTGGCATCAGTTGTAACCACGAATTCTCCGTTTTCAAAATCAGGCAACGATAATATTGGTTCAGAAGTGAGTGCCTTTTTGAGACGGTCTAGGGAAGTTTGAGCTTCCTGGGACCAAGTAATATTTTGTGAACAATTGTTTTGGTTGCTCCCTTTTGTTAATTCGGTTAGGGGTTTTGCAATTTGGGCCTAATTGCGTACAAATTTTCTAAAGTAACTAGTAAGGCCTAAAATTCCTCTTGATTCCTTCATAGTTCGATGGGGTTTAAGATTTGCAACACATTGTATCTTGTCAGGGTCTGAGGATATCTCTCCTTGCGTCACCACTACTTCTAAAAATTTAATTTTAGGTTGAAATAAGTTTAATTTTTCTGGCCAGCATTTTAGATTGCCTTCTCTGAATTTCTCGAACACTTTAGCTAATGTTACTAAATGTTGTTCAGCTTTTTCTCCTACACATATGATATCATCAACAAAATGAATGATATTCTTTAATCCTCTTAATAGGTGTAATAAGGGTGTACATAGCGTGCTTGAACTTGTCTTATGTCCAAAGAGTACTCTCAAGTATTCATATGAACCACATTCGGTTGTAGAAAACGCAGTTTAATAGACATCTTTCTCTGCTATTTTTACTTGGTGATACAATTGGGTAAGATCTAAGGAAATAAAAATTTTGTTTTTACTTGAGATAGATTCAAGAATTTCGTCTATTCTGGGCAAAGGAAATTTATCACTGACTACTTACTTGTTAAGGGCTCTATAATCTACTACAAGCCTCTGGTCGCCATTCTTTTTTGGCACTAAGATGACAGGAGTGGAATACGGACTTATACTGGGACGTATAATATTATTTTTTTCTAATTCGTGAATCTTATTTTTCAACCACTCTTTACGCTTATACGGTATACGATGTGGCTGTTTCGCGACAGAATTACCGGTCGTTAGAATTGGATTTCTGGCGGAATTGGCGGAAGACGTGACGTTGTTTGGGCATGAACCGCATTGGGGTTTACTACTTTTTTACATGATTCCACTATTTCCTTGATTTCGTTCGACCTATATTATCGCATGTCTCCTATTTTAATTTTTGCAGATTCAATTTTTATTTAAATTTTATTTTTATTTTTTATTTAAATTTGCTTCACTCCTCCGATGTCTCCTAGAATAAAGAAGCAAATTTCTGGTTATGCCATGTCCTCTTTGTGGCGAGCAATGTTCAAAAGATTGTGACATTATATCGCCAGAAATTCTATTTACTGTACACCCTCTTCACACCCTTTGTTACAATCTCTTAGAGTAAGGGAAGGGGTATTTTCCCGGTATACAAGCCTTTCGTTTGCTACGTCTAATAACACTTTATTTGACTATGAAAATTTAGCGCCTATAATGGCTTCATACGGAAAATTCTTGCATATTATAAAGTTTGTCGGGAAAATTTTATTGTCCTTTTTCACATCTAGGTGAATTGAACCTTTTGCATACAATTACACTGCTTTTGCATCCTGTTACGCTAGTTAAACTGGGATTATTAAAATTTTTCTGTCGCTTAATATGCGTAGGTAACTTATTAAATACGCAAGAGTTTATTATGTTAACTGTCGCGCCAGAGTCGACTAGTGCTTTAAAGTGGATATAAGCCATACAAAAATCATTAAATATAGGTAACATGTTATTATTGTCACTACAAGACGGTACTATTATTGGGTAGGACCTATGAAAGGTTCTGGCCCCCTGCTGGGTCCATTTTATTCTTCTGGGGGGCCTTACACGTTTTCCTGCGGGTTTATTTCATATGTTGGCGCCTGCAACAGAGATTCAGATATACCCTTGGAATCTGTAGCTTACAGATTTACATTTGTTTGCCCATGTTGCCATGTATTATTACGGTGGTTCAGATTTCTTGCGAATGTGCCAGGAGTGTCGGTATCGGCTCCAGGAAATTAGCATTTTCGGACGGCCAGTTTTCTATATTCCTATTAAATCTCGTAGGATATACGAATTTTGCACTATGCTGGTTTTGCCGAGTAATTGGGTTTTGTAACCGATAATTATTTTGTCTGTTTGGGGGAGGGTTCGCGTACATTTTCCGGTTTTGTACATTTGCAGAATTTGGACACATTAAACCGGCATTGAAAGGTAGTGGTAGGAGTATTGGTCGCTGTGGAGGAATGTGCCTATAATCTCCTGCATTTAAATTTGTTTTCCCGAACTAGTTATTGTAATTCGGTGCCTTCGGAAATGACGAATTAGTTGCTGCTCTGTTCCTTGAACGGCACTCTCTCGCGATATGCCCGGGACGGTTACAAGTATAGCATCTTATTACCGTTGAATTGTTTTCATAATCAATTGTTTTAGTTGGCTGAAAACGTACCGTTTTCTGCCTAGCGGATTCTTGTGATCTATTTCTTTGTGACACCGGGGAATTGTCCCTTGAAAAGAAAGCGCTTCCCCCATTTTTTTGCGGTTTTGCGGTTGATTTGCCTATGCTATTTATTCTTGATTTATTGTGGTTTGCTACGATCGAGTCAATTTCAATCATTCGTTCCACCTCCTGAACTACCAGGTCTAAAGTTTGAATATTTTTGGACATTACCATTCGTTCTAATTTTGGGGTAAGTCCTTGTAAAATGGCATGTAGTATGATTTTTTCATGCAATTCTACTGAACCTTTTCCAAATTTTGCTTCGAAGCCGTCAATCCAGGAACGTAACCATAGTTCCTAGAGTCGTCTCTTAGCCAAATTCCTCTAATATTGCGTAAAGATCAGATTCCTTAGGAGCGTTACCGATGGAGTACAATTGAACTAGTTACCTACTTTGCGGTGGGATACAGGCATAAATGAAGAACAAACACAAATAGAAAAGTAATAGGTTTATTAAGACTTACATTTGAGCATATAGCAATGTACGTATATAAGCAAAACTTCAATTCAATCGTACTAACAGTCAGAATGATAATATCATAATAGATCATAGAATAGTAATGACCAGAATGCCAGAATCATAACAATAATAATCCCCGAAAAATACATTTCCACTACTATATAACACGGGTCTTGATTCTGTGCACCAAGAACTATTTCGCGATTGGCCTAATTCACTTTGGGGCACCCCCATATCCTTATTATGTTGTCAAACCATCCTTATTATGTTGTCTGAGGATCCAATAGTTTTATTGCTGCTTTTAATCATTCTAATTTCATATCCCTCAAAGTACATGCAAATCTGTTTTTACAACAGTGTTTAACAATGTCAGATGACTGCTTTTCGCCAACATTCCAATCTCTTATCTTTTTGCATCAATGAAATGTTAACCTGTCAAGCGTGCTATAATTCCTTTTGGTCATTAATGGAATTTTAACCTGTCAAGCGTGAACAAACTCATTTTGTTCATTACGCGAAGTTCCAATTTGTCTCATTTCTCGTTTCAATAGATCATGCTTACTTTCTTCTGCAGATCAAAGGAGATGAAGTATTACAAAGTGTATTGATGGAGTATTGAAGTATGGAGATGAAGTATTACCAAGTACTCGGTGTTTTAAATAGATATCTGCCTGGGAACGAATGCAGTCTTTCTTTTCCTGTTAGAAGTTTAGAAAAAATATGAAAAGGGATTTAAACGCAATTAAGGGGGATTTAATTTATATCGTGGATATTTTTATAAGAAAAGAAGATTTAAGTTATTTTATTTTCTCTTACGGTACACAAATAGTAGTGTTTAATTTAGTTTCATACCTCCTCTAGTTGACCTGAAATGGAAAACTTGATACCATTCGCAAGAAAATCTGTTTTCTTTTTTGATAGCTTGGATACACTTACGCTATTTTGATTTGGTTAAATTTTAAGAGCACAAGTAGCCCCGAAAGTTTGAACATAATACTCTCAGTCGTTCTTGGGATACTGCTTAGATGCCTTATTGGGAATTAGTATTAACACAGTACATTTTGATTTAATCTTAAGGCAACATTTAGTTTTTAAAGATAATAGGCACATGGGAGGATGGCATAGGAGGTGGATTAGTTGTCTTCCCATCACTTTCGACTTTAAAAAAGGGCATCAGCCCTTTCTATTTTCAATCGAATGAGCCCTTTTCGAAGTTCCTACGACAATTATTTCGGTACGAAGTGCCCTGGTCTAAACAACAACAACAACAAAAATAATACATTATACTCATATCGATCTTTACTTTAAAAATTTCAAGCATTCCATTCACTTTTGACTATTAAAAAGGACACTAGGCCTTTCGATTTCCAGTCGAATTGAGCCCTTTTTGAGTTTATACGACAACTCTTTCTATAAACACCTTATATGCCCCCAGGGCATAAATTACAACCCTTACCCTAAGGGCTATTAGGGTGGTTGTCATTCTCTAGGACCTAGTTTCCAGAACTTTCAACTACGTTAAACAAAATGGATATCTCAAAATTTTGATTGGATATTTTTGCGGAAATGGTGGGCGTGAAAGGGGTGTCAGTCGCTCTCCAATCACTTTCAAATATTAAAAAAGACACTAGCCCTTTCAATTTCCAATCAAATGATCCCTTTTGAAGTTTCTATGACAACCCTTTCACTAAAAATCTTATATGCCCCGAGGGCATAACTTACAACCCTTGCCCCAAGGGCTGGGGTGGGGGGTTGTCATCCTCAAAAACCTAATTTCCAGAACTTTCTACTACGTTGTAAAAAATGGCTATCTGAAAATTTTATTGGATGTGTTTGGGGGAAGGGTGGACGTCAGAGGGGGGTCAGTTACTCTCCAATCACTTTCGACTATTAAAAAGGGCACTAGCCCTCTCAACTTCCAATTGAATGAGCCCTTGGGGTTTCGCAATTTGGGCATAGTTGCGTACGAATTTTCTAAAGTAACTAGTGAGGCCTAAAGTTCCTCTCAATTCCTTCATAGTTAGAGGGGGTTTGAGGTTTTCAACACATTTTATCTTGTCAGGGTCTGGGGATATCTCTGCTTGAGACACCACTACTCCTAAAAATTCAATTTTGGGTTGAAATAAATTTAATTTTTCAGGCTGGCATTTTAGATTACCTTCTCTGAATTTCTTGAACACTTTAGTTAATGTTGCTAAATGTTGTACTGCATTTTCTCCTACACATATGACATCATCAACAAAATGAATTATATTCTTTAATCTTCTTAATAGGTGTAATAAGGGTCTGCATAGCGTGCTTGAACTTGTCTTATGTCCAAAGAGTACTCTCAAGTATTCATAGGAACCACATTCGGTTGTAGAAAACGCAGTTTAATAGACATCTTTCTCTGCTATTTTTACTTGGTGATACAATTGGGTAAGATCTAAGGAAATAAAAATTTTGTTTTTACTTGAGATAGATTCAAGAATTTCGTCTATTCTTGGAAAGGGAAATTTATCACTGACTACTTACTTGTTAAGGGCTCTATAATCTACTACAAGCCTCTGGTCGCCATTCTTTTTTGGCACTAAGATGACAGGAGTGGAATACGGACTTATACTGGGACGTATAATATTATTTTTTTCTAATTCGTGAATCTTATTTTTCAACCACTCTTTACGCTTATACGGTATACGATGTGGCTGTTTCGCGACAGAATTACCGGTCGTTAGAATTGGATTTCTGGCGGAATTGGCGGAAGACGTGACGTTGTTTGGGCATGAACCGCATTGGGGTTTACTACTTTTTTCCATGATTCCACTATTTCCTTGATTTCGTTCGACCTATATTATCGCATGTCTCCTATTTTAATTTTTGCAGATTCAATTCTTATTTAAATTTTATTTTTATTTTTTATTTAAATTTGCTTCACTCCTCCGATGTCTCCTAGAATAAAGAAGCAAATTTCTGGTTATGCCATGTCCTCTTTGTGGCGAGCAATGTTCAAAAGATTGTGACATTATATCGCCAGAAATTCTATTTACTGTACACCCTCTTCACACCCTTTGTTACAATCTCTTAGAGTAAGGGAAGGGGTATTTTCCCGGTATACAAGCCTTTCGTTTGCTACGTCTAATAACACTTTATTTGACTATGAAAATTTAGCGCCTATAATGGCTTCATACGGAAAATTCTTGCATATTATAAAGTTTGTCGGGAAAATTTTATTGTCCTTTTTCACATCTAGGTGAATTGAACCTTTTGCATACAATTACACTGCTTTTGCATCCTGTTACGCTAGTTAAACTGGGATTATTAAAATTTTTCTGTCGCTTAATATGCGTAGGTAACTTATTAAATACGCAAGAGTTTATTATGTTAACTGTCGCGCCAGAGTCGACTAGTGCTTTAAAGTAGATATAAGCCATACAAAAATCATTAAATATAGGTAACATGTTATTATTGTCACTACAAGACGGTACTATTATTGGGTAGGACCTATGAAAGGTTCTGGCCCCCTGCTGGGTCCATTTTATTCTTCTGGGGGGCCTTACACGTTTTCCTGCGGGTTTATTTCATATGTTGGCGCCTGCAACAGAGATTCAGATATACCCTTGGAATCTGTAGCTTACAGATTTACATTTGTTTGCCCATGTTGCCATGTATTATTACGGTGGTTCAGATTTCTTGCGAATGTGCCAGGAGTGTCGGTATCGGCTCCAGGAAATTAGCATTTTCGGACGGCCAGTTTTCTATATTCCTATTAAATCTCGTAGGATATACGAATTTTGCACTATGCTGGTTTTGCCGAGTAATTGGGTTTTGTAACCGATAATTATTTTGTCTGTTTGGGGGAGGGTTCGCGTACATTTTCCGGTTTTGTACATTTGCAGAATTTGGACACATTAAACCGGCATTGAAAGGTAGTGGTAGGAGTATTGGTCGCTGTGGAGGAATGTGCCTATAATCTCCTGCATTTAAATTTGTTTTCCCGAACTAGTTATTGTAATTCGGTGCCTTCGGAAATGACGAATTAGTTGCTGCTCTGTTCCTTGAACGGCACTCTCTCGCGATATGCCCGGGACGGTTACAAGTATAGCATCTTATTACCGTTGAATTGTTTTCATAATCAATTGTTTTAGTTGGCTGAAAACGTACCGTTTTCTGCCTAGCGGATTCTTGTGATCTATTTCTTTGTGACACCGGGGAATTGTCCCTTGAAAAGAAAGCGCTTCCCCCATTTTTTTGCGGTTTTGCGGTTGATTTGCCTATGCTATTTATTCTTGATTTATTGTGGTTTGCTACGATCGAGTCAATTTCAATCATTCGTTCCACCTCCTGAACTACCAGGTCTAAAGTTTGAATATTTTTGGACATTACCATTCGTTCTAATTTTGGGGTAAGTCCTTGTAAAATGGCATGTAGTATGATTTTTTCATGCAATTCTACTGAACCTTTTCCAAATTTTGCTTCGAAGCCGTCAATCCAGGAACGTAACCATAGTTCCTAGAGTCGTCTCTTAGCCAAATTCCTCTAATATTGCGTAAAGATCAGATTCCTTAGGAGCGTTACCGATGGAGTACAATTGAACTAGTTACCTACTTTGCGGTGGGATACAGGCATAAATGAAGAACAAACACAAATAGAAAAGTAATAGGTTTATTAGGACTTATATTTGAGCATACAGCATTTTACGTATATAAGCAAAACTTTAATTCAATCTTACTAACAGTCAAAATGATAATTTGATAATAGATCATAGAATAGTAATGACCAGAATGCCAGAATCATAACAATAATAATCCCCGAAAAATACATTTCCACTACTATATAACACGGGTCTTGATTCTGTGCACCAAGAACTATTTCGCGATTGGCCTAATTCACTTTGGGGGACCCCCATATCCTTATTATGTTGTCAAACCATCCTTATTATGTTGTCTGAGGATCCAATAGTTTTATTGCTGCTTTTAATCATTCTAATTTCATATCCCTCAAAGTACATGCAAATCTGTTTTTACAACAGTGTTTAACAATGTCAGATGACTGCTTTTCGCCAACATTCCAATCTCTTATCTTTTTGCATCAATGAAATGTTAACCTGTCAAGCGTGCTATAATTCCTTTTGGTCATTAATGGAATTTTAACCTGTCAAGCGTGAACAAACTCATTTTGTTCATTACGCGAAGTTCCAATTTGTCTCATTTCTCGTTTCAATAGATCATGCTTACTTTCTTCTGCAGATCAAAGGAGATGAAGTATTACAAAGTGTATTGATGGAGTATTGAAGTATGGAGATGAAGTATTACAAAGTACTCGGTGTTTTAAATAGATATCTGCCTGGGAACGAATGCAGTCTTTCTTTTCCTGTTAGAAGTTTAGAAAAAATATGAAAAGGGATTTAAACGCAATTAAGGGGGATTTAATTTATATCGTGGATATTTTTATAAGAAAATAAGATTTAAGTTATTTTATTTTCTCTTACGGTACACAAATAGTAGTGTTTAATTTAGTTTCATACCTCCTCTAGTTGACCTGAAATGGAAAACTTGATACCATTCGCAAGAAAATCTGTTTTCTTTTTTGATAGCTTGGATACACTTACGCTATTTTGATTTGGTTAAATTTTAAGAGCACAAGTAGCCCCGAAAGTTTGAACATAATACTCTCAGTCGTTCTTGGGATACTGCTTAGATGCCTTATTGGGAATTAGTATTAACACAGTACATTTTGATTTAATCTTAAGGCAACATTTAGTTTTTAAAGATAATAGGCACATGGGAGGATGGCATAGGAGGTGGATTAGTTGTCTTCCCATCACTTTCGACTTTAAAAAGGGCATCAGCCCTTTCTATTTTCAATCGAATGAGCCCTTTTCGAAGTTCCTACGACAATTATTTCGGTACGAAGTGCCCTGGTCTAAACAACAACAACAACAAAAATAATACATTATACTCATATCGATCTTTACTTTAAAAATTTCAAGCATTCCATTCACTTTTGACTATTAAAAAGGACACTAGGCCTTTCGATTTCCAGTCGAATTGAGCCCTTTTTGAGTTTATACGACAACTCTTTCTATAAACACCTTATATGCCCCCAGGGCATAAATTACAACCCTTACCCTAAGGGCTGTTAGGGTGGTTGTCATTCTCTAGGACCTAGTTTCCAGAACTTTCAACTACGTTAAACAAAATGGATATCTCAAAATTTTGATTGGATATTTTTGCGGAAATGGTGGGCGTGAAAGGGGTGTCAGTCGCTCTCCAATCACTTTCAAATATTAAAAAGACACTAGCCCTTTCAATTTCCAATCAAATGATCCCTTTTGAAGTTTCTATGACAACCCTTTCAATAAAAATCTTATATGCCCCCAGGGCATAACTTACAACCCTTGCCCTGAGGGCTGGGGTGGGGGGTTGTCATCCTCAAAGACCTAATTTCCAGAACTTTCTACTACGTTGAACAAATTGGCTATCTGAAAATTTTATTGGATGTGTTTGGGGGAATGGTGGGCGTCAGAGGGGGGTTAGTTACTCTCCAATCACTTTCGACTATTAAAAAGGGCACTAGCCCTCTCAACTTCCAATTGAATGAGCCCTTGGGGTTTGGCAATTTGGGCATAGTTGCGTACAAATTTTCTAAAGTAACCAGTAAGGCCTAAAATTCCTCTCAATTCTTTCATAGTTAGAGGGGGTTTGAGTTTTCCGAAACATTTTACTTTGTCTGGGTCTGGGGATATCTCTGCTTGAGACACCACTACTCGTAAAAATTTAATTTTGGGATGAAATAAATTTACTTTTTCTGGCTGGCATTTTAGATTACCTTCTCTGAATTTCTTGAACACTTTAGTTAATGTTGCTAAATGTTGTTCAGTGAATGATCAACAAAATGAATGATATTCTTTAATCCTCTTAATAGGT
This sequence comes from Artemia sp. Qi Xiang Cuo, assembly GCF_049724085.1. NCBI lineage: Eukaryota > Metazoa > Arthropoda > Branchiopoda > Anostraca > Artemiidae > Artemia > Artemia sp. Qi Xiang Cuo. Next base: position 20,534,135 of record NC_142808.1, on the reverse strand, counting down.
GTAATAAGGGTGTACATAGCGCGCTTGAACTTGTCTTATGTCCAAAGAGTACTCTCAAGTATTCATATGAACCACATTTAGCTGTAGAAAACGCAGTTTTATAGACATCTTTCTCTGCTATTTTTACTTGGTGATACAATTGGGTAAGATCTAAAGAAGTAAAAATTTTGTTTTTACTTGAGATAGAGTCAAGAATTTCGTCTATTCTTGGCAAAGGAAACTTATCAATGACTACTTGCTTGTTTAGGGCTCTATAGTCTACTAAAAGCCTCTAGTCACCACTCTTTTTTGGTACCAAAATGACTGGAGCGGAAAACGGACTTATACTGAGACGTATAATCTAATTTTTTTCTAATTTGTGAATCTTATTTTTCAACCATTCTTTATGCATGTACGGTATAGGATATTGCTGTTTCGCGAAAGAATTACCGGTCGTTAGAATTGGATTTCTGGCGGAATTGGCGGAAGACGTGACGTTGTTTGGGCATGAACCGCATTGGGGTTTACTACTTTTTTCCATGATTCCACTATTTCCTTGATTTCGTTCGACCTATATTATCGCATGTCTCCTATTTTAATTTTTGCAGATTCAATTTTTATTTAAATTTTATTTTTATTTTTTATTTAAATTTGCTTCACTCCTCCAATGTCTCGTAGAATAAAGAAGCAAATTTCTGGTTATGCCATGTCCTCTTTGTGGCGAGCAATGTTCAAAAGATTGTGACATTATATCGCCAGAAATTCTATTTACTGTACACCCTCTTCACACCCTTTGTTACAATCTCTTAGAGTAAGGGAAGGGGTATTTTCCCGGTATACAAGCCTTTCGTTTGCTACGTCTTAATAACACTTTATTTGACTATAAAAATTTAGCGCCTATAATGGCTTCATACGGAAAATTCTTGCATATTATAAAGTTTGTCGGGAAAATTTTATTGTCCTTTTTCACATCTAGGTGAATTGAACCTTTTGCATACAATTACACTGCTTTTGCATCCTGTTACGCTAGTTAAACTGGGATTATTAAAATTTTTCTGTCGCTTAATATGCGTAGGTAACTTATTAAATACGCAAAAGTTTATTATGTTAACTGTCGCGCCAGAGTCGACTAGTGCTTTAAAGTAGATATAAGCCATACAAAAATCATTAAATATAGGTAACATGTTATTATTGTCACTACAAGACGGTACTATTATTGGGTAGGACCTATGAAAGGTTCTGGCCCCCTGCTGGGTCCATTTTATTCTTCTGGGGGGCCTTACACGTTTTCCTGCGGGTTTATTTCATATGTTGGCGCCTGCAACAGAGATTCAGATATACCCTTGGAATCTGTAGCTTACATATTTACATTTGTTTGCCCATGTTTCCATGTATTATTACGGTGGTTCAGATTTCTTGCGAATGTGCCAGGAGTGTCGGCATCGGCTCCAGGAAATTAGCATTTTCGGACGGCCAGTTTTCTATATTCCTATTAAATCTCGTAGGATATATGAATTTTGCACTATGCTGGTTTTGCCGAGTAATTGGGTTTTGTAACCGATAATTATTTTGTCTGTTTGGGGGAGGGTTCGCGTACATTTTCCGGTTTTGTACATTTGCAGAATTTGGACACATTAAACCGGCATTGAAAGGTAGTGGTAGGAGTATTGGTCGCTGTGGAGGAATGTGCCTATAATCTCCTGCATTTAAATTTGTTTTCCCGAACTAGTTATTGTAATTCGGTGCCTTCGGAAATGACGAATTAGTTGCTGCTCTGTTCCTTGAACGGCACTCTCTCGCGACATGCCCGGGACGGTTACAAATATAGCATCTTATTACCGTTGAATTATTTTCATAATCAATTGTTTTAGTTGGCTGAAAACGTACCGTTTTCTGCCTAGCGGATTCTTGTGATCTATTTCTTTGTGACACCGGGGAATTGTCCCTTGAAAAGAAAGCGCTTCCCCCATTTTTTTGCGGTTTTGCGGTTGATTTGCCTATGCTATTTATTCTTGATTTATTGTGGTTTGCTACGATCGAGTCAATTTCAATCATTCGTTCCACCTCCTGAACTACCAGGTCTAACGTTTGAATATTTTTGGACATTACCATTCGTTCTAATTTTGGGGTAAGTCCTTGTAAAATGGCATGTAGTATGATTTTTTCATGCAATTCTACTGAACCTTTTCCAAATTTTGCTTCGAAGCCGTCAATCCAGGAACGTAACCATAGTTCCTAGAGTCGTCTCTTAGCCAAATTCCTCTAATATTGCGTAAAGATCAGATTCCTTAGAAGTGTTACCGATGGAGTACAATTGAACTAGTTACCTACTTTGCGGTGGGATACAGGCATAAATGAAGAACAAACACAAATAGAAAAGTAATAGGTTTATTAAGACTTACATTTAAGTATATAGCAATGTACGTATATAAGCAAAACTTCAATTCAATCTTACTAACAGTCAAAATGATAATTTGATAACAGATCATAGAATAGTAATGACCAGAATGCCAGAATCATAACAATAATAATCCCCGAAAAATACATTTCCACTACTATATAACACGGGTCTTGATTCTGTGCACCAAGAACTATTTCGCGATTGGCCTAATTCACTTTGGGGCACCCCCATATCCTTATTATGTTGTCAAACCATCCTTATTATGTTGTCTGAGGATCCAATAGTTTTATTGCTGCTTTTAATCATTCTAATTTCATATCCCTCAAAGTACATGCAAATCTGTTTTTACAACAGTGTTTAACAATGTCAGATGACTGCTTTTCGCCAACATTCCAATCTCTTATCTTTTTGCATCAATGAAATGTTAACCTGTCAAGCGTGCTATAATTCCTTTTGGTCATTAATGGAATTTTAACCTGTCAAGCGTGAACAAATTCATTTTGTTCATTACGTGAAGTTCCAATTTGTCTCATTTCTCGTTTCAATAGATCATGCTTACTTTCTTCTGCAGATCAAAGGAGATGAAGTATTACAAAGTGTTTTGATGGAGTATTGAAGTATGGAGATGAAGTATTACAAAGTACTCGGTGTTTTAAATAGATATCTGCCTGGGAACGAATGCAGTCTTTCTTTTCCTGTTAGAAGTTTAGAAAAAATATGAAAAGGGATTTAAACGCAATTAAGGGGGATTTAATTTATATCGTGGATATTTTTATAAGAAAATAAGATTTAAGTTATTTTATTTTCTCTTACGGTACACAAATAGTAGTGTATAATTTAGTTTCATACCTCCTCTAGTTGACCTGAAATGAAAAACTTGATTCCATTCACAAAAAATTCTATTTACTTCCTTTGATAGCTTGGATTACGCTATTTTGATTTGGTCAAATTTCAAGAGCAGAAGTAGACCCGAAAGTTTGAACATAATACTCTCAGTCGTTCTTGGGATATTGCTTAGATGCCTTATTGGGAATTAGTATTAACACAGTACATTTTGATTTAATCTTAAGGCAACATTTAGTTTTTAAAGATAATAGGCACATGGGAGGATGGCATAGGAGGTGGATTAGTTGTCCTCCCATCACTTTCGACTTTAAAAAAGGGCATCAGCCCTTTCTATTTTCAATCGAATGAGCCCTTTTCGAAGTTCCTACGACAATTATTTCGGTACGAAGTGCCCTGGTCTAAACAACAACAACAACAAAAATAATACATTATACTCATATCGATCTTTACTTTAAAAATTTCAAGCATTCCATTCACTTTTGACTATTAAAAAGGACACTAGGCCTTTCGATTTCCAGTCGAATTGAGCCCTTTTTGAGTTTATACGACAACACTTTCTATAAGCACCTTATATGCCCCCAGGGCATAAATTACAACCCTTACCCTAAGGGCTGTTAGGGTGGTTGTCATTCTCTAGGACCTAGTTTCCAGAACTTTCAACTACGTTAAACAAAATGGATATCTCAAAATTTTGATTGGATATTTTTGGGGAAATGGTGGGCGTGAGAGGGGCGTGAAAGGGGCGTCAGTCGCTCTCCAATCACTTTCAAATATTAAAAAAGACACTAGCCCTTTCAATTTCCAATCAAATGAGCCCTTTTGAAGTTTCTATGACAACGCTTTCAATACAAATCTTATATGCCCCCAGGGCATAACTGACAACCGTTGCCCTGAGGGCTGGGGTGGGGGGTTGTCATCCTCAAAGACCTAATTTCCAGAACTTTCTACTACGTTGAACAAATTGGCTATCTGAAAATTTTATTGGATGTGTTTGGGGGAATGGTGGACGTCAGAGGGGGGTCAGTTACTCTCCAATCACTTTCGACTATTAAAAAGGGCACTAGCCCTCTCAACTTCCAATTGAATGAGCCCCTTTTGAAGTTTTTAAGAAAATTCTGTCTATAAAAACCTTATATGCCCCCAGGGCATAACTTAAAACATTTGCCCTGGGGGTTCTGGAGGGTTTGTCATCCTTAAATACATAATTTTCTGAACTTTCAACTACGTTGAACAAAAAGGCTATCTGTAAACTTTGATTGAATGTTTTAGGGGAGATGGTGGGCATGAGAACAGGGTTCATTACTCTCCACTCACTTTTGACTATTAAAAAGGGCAATTTCAATTTCCAATCAAATGTTGGAAAAAAATTTCCAATCCAATCATATAAACTTTATATGCCCCCAGGGCATAACTGACAACCCTGGCATTGAGGGCTCTGAGGGGGCTATCATCCTAAAAGCCCTAATTTCCAGAACTTTCAACTATGTTGAACAAAATAGATATCTCAAAATTTTGATTGGATGTGTTTGGGAAAATGGTGGTCGTGAGAGATGGGTTAGTTGCCCTTTAATCACTTTCGACTATTAAAAACGGCACTGGTTCTTTCAATTTAAAATTAAATGAGCACTTTTTGAAATGTCTACAACATTGCTTTCTATAAAAACCTTATATGCCCCCAGTGCCTAACTTACAATCCTTGCCGTGAGGGCTGTGGGGGGGGGGAGGGGTTGCCATTCTTAAAGACCTAATTTCAAAAACTTTCAACTACGTTGAATAAAATGGCTATCTAAAAATTTTGATTGGATGTGTTTGGGGAAAAGGTGGGCTTGAGAGGTGGTTAGTTGCCCTCAAATCACTTTTGACTATGAAAAAGGGCACTAGCCCTTTGAATTTCCAATCGAATGAGCCCTTTTTCAAGTTTATACGACAAAGATTTCAATAAAACTTTATATGCCCCCAGGATATAGCTTATAACCCTTGGCTTGAACACTGTGGTGGGAATGTCTGCTCAAAGGTATAATTAAACTGAGTGAAACAAAATGGCTATCTCAAAATTTTGATTGGATGTGTTTTGGGAAATGGTGGGCATAGAAGGGGTGTTAGCTGCCTTCCAATCACTTTCGACTATTAAAAAGGGCACTAGCCATTTCAGTTTCAAATCGAATGAGCCCTTTTTGAAGTTTCTACGACAACGCGTTTTCTAAAATCTTATATGCCCCCAGGGCATAACTTATAACCCTTGCCTTGAGGGCTATGAAGGGGTTTTCATTCTCAAAGACCTAATTTCTGGAACTTAAAACTACGTTGAACAAAATGGATATCTCATAATTTTGATTGGATGTGTTTTGGGAAAAGGTGGGCGTGAGAGGAGGGTTAGTTGCCCTCCAATCACTTTCGACTATTAAAAAGGGCACTAGCCTATTGAATTTACAATCGAATGAGCCCTTCTTGAAGTTTCTAAGACAATGCTTTCTATAAAAACCTTATATGCCCCCAGGGCATAACTTACAACCCTTGCCCTGAGGGCTATGATGGTTTGTCATCCTCAAAGACCTAATTTCCGGAACTTAAAACTTAGTTGAACAAAATGGCTATCTCATAATTTTGATTGGATGTGTTTTGGGAAAAGGTGGCCATGAGAGGGGGGTTAGTTGCCCTCCAATCACTTTCGACCATTAAAAGGGCACTAGCCTTTTGAATTTCCAATCGAATGAGCCTTTATTGAAGTTTCTATGACACTGCTTTCTATAAAAACCTCATATGCCCCCAGGGCATAACTTAAAACCCTTACCCTGAGGGCTGTGGGGGAGTGTCCTCCTCAAAAACATAACTTCTATCTGGAATTCAACTGCGCTGAACAAAATGGCTATCTGGAAATTTTGATTGGATTTGTTTCGGGCAATGGCGGGCGTTGAAGAGATGTTAGTTGCCCTCCAATCACTTTCGACTACTAAAAAGGGCACAAGCCACTTCAATTTCCAATTGAATGAGCCCTTTTCGCAGTTTCTACGACAATTTCTTCGATGCGAAGTGCCCAGGTCTAAAGGAAAATATAATAAATAATACATTTTGCCAACATCGTTTTTATATACCCCCCAGGGTATAAATAAAAACCCTTCCCCTGAGGGTTGTGGGGGAGTGTCCTATTTAAAAATATATTTTCTTTCTGGAAATCAACTACGCTGAACAAAATGGCTATCTCAAAATTTCGAGTGGATGTGTTTGGGGAAATGGTGGGCGTGGAAGGGGTGTTAACTGCCTTCCAATCATTTTCGACTATTATAAAGGGCACAAGGCACTCCAATTTCCAATCGAATGAGCCATTTCTGAAGTTTCTACGATAACTCCTTCGATACGAAGTGCCCTGGTCTAAGACCAAGAAAAAAAAATTGTGCCAACATCGTTCTAGCCTCTAAAAAAACGTACCTAGATCTCCACCTCTTGGACGGTATGGAAAAGAGGTTTTTTTATAAATGTATTACACAATATATGTGAATTTTATAAATGCAAACCACGGGCTCCAAAGGACGCTTAGTGGACCAGACCAAATATTTTTTTTAAATATACGTTCATTAAATTTGGCTTTGTAAAAACTTGTTTTATTTAATTTTCATTAAAAACGATTATTGAAGTTACCAATAACTGTTTTTAAAGAAACTTAAGCAGAGGATTAGTGGCTAATGGCGATACCTCTATAAAATAAAACGCGCCTTGACCTCTACCTTTTGAGTGGTGTGGAAAAGAGTTCATGTGAAATATTATTTTATTTGAGATTTTTTAGGTAGAAGAAACATTGAAGATAAAATAAGGCTGAAAGAGAGAACACGAAGTTTATCTAAAAAAGAGAAGCGAGTTGGGAAAAGCGGGTACCAATCAGGAATCAAGTTGCCCTATACTTCATCCTTTTAAAGACATAGGAAGAAACCAAAGACGACGGTGACGGAACGTTCTTCTGTTCCGAAGACACAATCGCGATGAAATTTCGTACGTCGCCGCACTTGCCACCAAGTTATTGTCTATTTCTGCGAATAGTGTGACCGCAAAAAGACTATTTTTGGTGGTAGGCCTGATAGTTACTATGATAGTGACTTAAAAGAGAAATGGCCTCAGTCCGCACAGAGTGTATAAGTTAAGTTTCATTCACAATAAATATAGCCACATTCCGCAGTTCTAATATACTTCTGAAGTGTGCCTGAAGGAGTTTTTCTTTTCGACGCACTAATATTCAAAGATAAATGATGAATTTTGTGATACGGTATTCGAAGTTTTGTATATAGTAATTTTCAAGGAATAAAAATAATACTAATTTTGATAATTCATTCTGTTAGGAATACATAGCTATTAGATATTTCAACTATTATGCAAGGGTTCTCAAATGCCACAGCCATTTCTTTTTTACCAGATTTCTACTTCTCTTGATGAATAATGAAGAAGACCAGCGTCCAGCCAGCGAGTCGCAAAGTTTCTACCTCATTAATAGGTAGAATATCTTTTAAATAAAATTGGATTTGCGGAAGACTTGAATTTATTCTCTTATAGGTGCGACGCCAGGGACTAGTCGTAATTGTAATATAAACCTTATATAAAACCTCATATAAACCTTATATGCCCCCAGGGCATAACTTACAACCCTTGCCCTGAGGACTGTGGAAAAGTGTCCTCCTCAAAAACATAATTTGGATCTTGAAATCAACTACGGTGAACTAAATGGCTATCTCAAAATTTGGATTGGATGTGTTCGGGGACATGGTGGGCGTGGAAGGGGTGTTAGCTGCCTTCCAGTCACTTTCGACTATTAAAAAGGGCACTAGCCATTCCAATCGAATGAGCCCTTTTCGAAGTTTCTATGACAAGTCCTTCGATACAAAGTGCCCTGGTATTGAAAAAAAAATAATACATTGTGCCAACATTGTTCTTTACTTTGGCACCAGGATTGCGCTGCCTATGAAAAAGGGCAATTTAGATTTCCAATCAAATCAAACTTTCTATATAAACGTTATATGCGCCCAGGGTATAACTTACAACCCTTGCACTGAGGGCGCTGAGGGGGTTATCATCCTAAAAGACCTAATTTCCAGAACTTTCAACAACGTTGAACAAAATGGCTATGTCAAAATTTTGATTGGATGTGTTTGGGGAAAAGGTGGGCGTGAGAGGGGGCTTACTTGCCCTCCAATCACTTTCGACTATTAAAAAGGGCACTAGGCCCTCTGAATTCCCAATCGAAAGAGCCCTTTTTTAAGTTTCTAGACAAAGATTTCAATAAAAACGTATATGCCCCCAGGGCATAACTTATAACCCTTGCCCTGAAGACTGTGGGGGAAGTGTCCTGCTCAACGATATAATTTCCTGAACTTTGAACATCGTGGGACAAATTGGCTATCACAAAGTTTTCATTGGATGTGTTTGGGGAAATGGTGGGCGTGGAAAGGGTGTTAGTTGCCTTCCAATCACTTTCGACTATTGAAAACGACGCTAGGAATTTCAATATCAAATTGAATGAGCCCTTTTTGAAGTTTCTGCGACAACGCTTTCTATAAGAGCCTTATATACTCGCAGGGCATAGCTTACGGCCTTCGCCCTTAGAGCTGTGGGGAGTGTCCTCCTCAAAAACATAATTTCTAGGTGGAAATCAACTACGCTGAACAAAATGGCTATCTCAAAATTTTGATTAGATGTGGTTGGGGAAAAGATGGGCGTGGAAGGGGTTTTAGTTACCTTCCAATCACTGTCGAGTATTTAAAAGGGCACAAGCCACCCCAATTTCCAATTGAATTAGCCTTTTTCGAAGTTTCTACGACAGCTTCTTCGATACGAAGTGCCCTGCTCTAAAGGAAAAAAATAATAAATAATACATTGTGCTAATATTGTTCTTATTATTATTATTATTATTTATTTCTAACCCACACTGTACAGAGGTACAATACGTGGAGTATCACGAGGAAAAAAACATAAAATCAATATATAAATCAAAGATTACTAGTTACAGAATAACACATAATAATTTAAAAGAAACTAAAACAAAAAGAAATAACATGGAAGGAGGGGGAAAATAGGAAGAGAGAAAAAAACTCACAACTTGCAGAATCTAATAAGCAATAATATGCAGAAATATGGACAAAAGCTGTCATTATTATTATCAGTATTTGAATTTTACTCACTCTTTACAATACTAAAAAATTTAGAATGACCAAACAGAGAAAAACAATTAAACAAATAAAAGAAAAATAACTTACGACTGAAAAAACCTGATAAGGTGATGGTGCGGAGAAAAACGGATACAAGCAGTATTTGAAAGTTTTCTTTGTAGTGCTTCCAGTTTTTCAGTAATATTAGGAACAAGAAATTTATTAATAACTACCCGGTTTTTGGTCCAAGGTGGAAGAAACAACAAAAATATACAAAATCTAAAATAAATAATCTGGATTCTTTTTAAGTCATTTTTCTTAAGAAGGAGAAAAATTTCCAGAAGCAAAAAGAATTGAATGGTCACAAAAAGTTGAGTAGAGCTTGGCCAACGCGAGTTTATTATATTTACCTCTATTGGCAACAATCTTAGCGTATCCTAGTTTAGTTTTCAAATTAATATCTAAGACTCTGCGCTCGCACAAGCTCGGAAGACTATTAGTAATTGAAATACCGAGCCATCGAAGAGAATCTACGAGAGGGATAGTAAAGCCACTACAGCGAAGGGAAGTACTAGAAATGTTATTAAAAGAAAGAAATTTACATTTACCTACATTAAGAGAAAGGCCTATGTCTGAAAAAGAAGTGGCAACACAAGAAACCATGTTAGATAAACCAGTTTTAGTGCGGCTTATAAGAAGCAGATCATCAGCGTAAGCCAGGTATGAAACATCAGAAAAACCGGAGAGATAGGTAGCCGATATCTTTGCCAGAACTCCTGAAATACATAAATTAAATAGGGTCGGAGATAAAACTTCACCTTGCCTTAAACCTCTTTTCAATTTAATAATAGATGCTGGCACAGATTTCAGCCGAAGAAAAGAATTAGAATACCAGTACCGAAGAAGCAAAATAACCGATAGATTGACACCGCGACCACGAAGAGCAGAAAAAAGCTGACTATGACATACACTATCAAAAGCTTTTGATAGATCTAAAGTACAAAGATACATACTCCTTCCCTTAGAAGAATTTTTAAGGAGCAAAGAAGATAATACACGATGTGCGTGTTGACAACCTACTCCGGGCTTAAATCCAAACTGGTTATCTCTCTGAAGCATATTATTAGTCACAAAAGGTAGTTATATATGCTCAAGAACTTTACTAAAAATGCAAGAGACAGTAATAAGTCGGTAAGATGAACAATTTAAAGGAGATTTTCCCCTATTTAAAATTGAAGAAACAGTACCACACATAAAACCCTCCGGTACACCAGAAGTACAGACACATCTGAAAAAGTGGGTGTATATGGTCAATAAGGGGGGAGCAATCTAATAAAAGATGAAATCTAGATATACCATCATATCAACATTATCTGATTTAAGTTTCTTAATTGCTTCAACTACGGATGAAAGAGAAATGGGAACACAAAGACGCTGAGATAGAGGGGTACTAAAAATAGTAGAAAGAGAATGAGTATACAAAAAATGCACACGGTAATTAACATTAGAAAAAATAAACGAGTAATGGCCATGCCAAGCAGATGCAGGAAGACAATCACTACTTGGCAAATCACTTCGAATCAACTCAGAATTAATAACTTTTCGCCATTCTCTCTTTGACTCTGGAAAAACCCTACCACGATAACGCATTGACTAAAGATTTTTTTTATATTCACTGTGCCTTTTACGCTTAAGGTCAGATACAATTCTAAAAGGCAGTCTATCACATTCACTCCAGAATTTTAACCAAAACTTAGCTTTATTTTTCAAAGTTTTTAAATTAGGATCTAAAGACCAAATAGGTTTTTGCGCACCACATCTAACACGTTGCAGCAGCACTGCAGCTGCCTCGGCATCTTTTAGACATTTAATTATATGATTATAATAGCAATCCAAGTCCTTTTTGCAATTTACTTGTATAGAGCTCTGAAGCAGATGATAGGGAACTCGTATAGCAGACAGCAGGCTTGTTAGTGTAAACGCATAGAGAGGAACATCAGCTTTCTTCCAATTACTTTTTCAAACCATTTTGAAGACCGGGGTACTTTACAATAGCTTGCAGGGTTCAAATTCAGCGTAAGAGTAAGTGAGATAGGGAGATGGTCTAAGTCTTGTTCTTAAGCATGTAAAAACACTATTGATGTAGTAATACAAGGTGAGCAAATAATGTGATCAATATTGCTCTTACTGCCTGAATGGTGAATATAAGAATACGGATGAGTTTTGGGTATAATATGAGAAGATGGAAGGCAATCTAACAACAAATCAATTCTCACTGATGAGTTATTTATATCTGTATTGAAGTCACCAATGATCATATAATCTAGAGAAATAAAAAGAATTTTTTCCACTAAAACCTTCAACGTGTTACAGGCTTTAGCATATCTAGCCATCGATCTGGAAGAACGGTCATCATAAGGCAGATAAGAATTAATGAAGACTATAGTGCCCATACGAACAGCCAAAAAAAACTCATCCGAATAAAAAATCACCGGCGAAACCAAATTAGGATTGCGCTTAAAAACAAAAGCTAGACCGCCGTATAGGCGGCCTCTTGTGGTTTTGGCAGTAGAAAAAAACACATCATGATGAGGGCTCCAACGCAGAAGGCTAGTGCTAAAGTCTGTAAGAATATGCTCGTGCAAATATACCAAATCAAAATCATTATAGAGCTCATCAATAACGAAGTTCTTATCCTTAGTACCATTAATATTGAACGATATTATTGGAAACACCGAAGTCATTGCGAAAAGGGGGAGCGCGACATTAGTTACTTAGATACAGGGCAGGACAGGCTATATGAAGTATGATTTTTACCACAGTTAGCACACTTGGGAGAAACACTACAAGGAATATCCTTAGTAGAAAGATGTGGTCCAGCATATCTGGCACATTTCGGGACATTACTGGTGCAAGTACTTTGAAGGTGATCGTAAGACCGGCATTTGAAGCAGCATTTAGGTATTTCTTTAAATATGTGAATTCGAAAAAATTCATATCCAACTTTAATTTCTTCTTTGAAAGAAGTGGACTGAGCAAAGGAGTCTTCAAATTCAAGCTTAATTGACATAGTCAGGCCCAATCGATTTGCACTTATTATACCTTGCAGTCTATTAATAACTGAAAGGTCAACATCAACTGGGAAACCTCTGAGAATCCCAAAAAAACGCTTGGATCGTGCTTTAACTGTTGCTCCGGTAATAAAGTTCTGAACCGATGTACAAAAATTTTCTGTTGCAGATTTATCGATATTGACATACCATCTGTCTTTAACAGGTTTCACACTACAAACTAATTCATGCCCAGCTATTTGATCGAGGACAGGTTTGCGTTTATTCGGATCAGACAGATCTGAAGGCACTTTAGAGACAATAACTGTCGTATGAGTGTCAATTACTGGGGTAGGTTTTGGAAGTTGAGGAAAATTCAACTGATAATTTTCAAGTTTCCCTGACAATTCAACAACCACTTATTGTAGCTCATTAAACTTAGAGAGTAAAGAAGTGTAAGCATTTGCAGGGAGACATGGCACCTCTGTAGGTCACTTTATCACAAACATAGGTACAAAAGTGTCTCTACTGTCAAGAGATCTTAACAGAGAAACAATGTTACTAAAATGATTAGAAAGTGCATTATTCCCCTTACGTACTGGGCAATCCGATTCAGGTGCACTTATTTGCAACAGTAAACTTTTAGTTTCTTTGACTATATTCACGTTAAAAAACTCCATACGATGTCTTTTGATAATATCCTCCTCAAATTGCTTTGAATAAAATTCAGAACCGGAAAATATACAAGTTCAGGCATTTCGTCAGAGCTTTTCATGGCTATCGCAATCACCACACAAAATAAAAAGTCTCAATATTAATTCAAGAAAAAATACTAAATTAATAAATATCAAAATATAGGTCAAACTAAAAGCAAACTAGATTCCATTTTATTATTATTATTATTATTATTTTATTACCCATTATTAAACATACAAAATGTTGTAAATGGAGTAAAAGAAAAGAAAAAAAAGTAACATCAAATTATGTTTAAGAGGTAATTACTTGGCAAAAAAAAAAAAAAAAAAAAAAACTGTTGTAAGTCGTTGTAAATTTACAAGCAAAAGCACCTTAAATCTAGCGAAATATTTCCAAGTAGAACCTTCCATTAGGGCTCATCAGAAGAAATAGCACGTGTCTTAACGGGTTTTGAGGCTTTACTTTCTTTACCCGGCACTTTGGAGTCTCTACCATAAGATCTATATGGTATCCCTATGTCAGGTAAAACTTGTGAAATACATCCATACTAGTAAAGCTATTAAAAATTACAGACAAAAAGTGTTTCATTGTTTCCTTAATAAAGTCCCAGAAGTTACAGAGCTAAGACCATTCTGGAACAAATGGAGACTGGTCCAGATGTGTCTTTTATTGGTATCCGGAACCAATTACAGATTTAAAGATCCTCAAGCTTGTTGAAAACAGTCTACAAATTCAAAATTCCAAAAAAGAAAAGTGAAAGAGAAATTATATTAAAATATCATTCAGTATTTCTTTATAAATTTTTTGTATATTTACCTAAAAGTTCATGATACATAAAACTAAATTTTTTGAATTACCAACTAATTTTTTTGGCAGAAAAACCTCTTAAGATCAGTTTGTCGCTCAGCTTTTTACATCTGTTTTTAAAATCTGTGTAATTACTGCATATTTTTGCATACCTAAATAATTGGGAATAATAAGCTGAATAAGTAATATTTGAATGTATATGACTTTCAAGGAATGGAAAATTAATTTCTTCAAAATTAAAATCATCCGTTTTATTATATATTTTAAAAACTAATTTATTATTATCCGAAATATTAATATTTAAATCTAAGAAATGGTCAGAGTGTCGTATCCCACAGCTAGGCTCCAGAATTAACTCTTGTGGATAAATATTTTTTGAAATCTCAATAAACTCTGAACAATTTAATACTAAGAGATCGTCCAGATATCTTTTATTATTTGAAAGCTTATATTTTACATTGCTTGGGCTATTTTTATTTATCATAAATTTGTATTCTAATTGACTTAAAAACAGGTCCGCTATGAATGGACTCACATTCCCACCCATAGGAATGCCAACAGTTTGTTTATATAAATTCCCATTAAATCTTATAAAAGTATTAAATAGAACACATTCCAATAAATCACATACAATATCCAAGCTATAACATCTTGAATTAATAGTACTTCTAAAAAAATTCGTCTATCGGGCTTTTTTATTAAAAGTAACAATTTTCAAAAATTCGATATTAGACAAAAGAAAAGATTTCTTTATGACCATTTTCAATTTTTTGAATATTAAATTAAGTGACAAATTTGTATATAGAGTAATAAAATCAAATGAATCGACTCTTTTAGCTGAAACATTCGCCAAAGAATCTATCACTTGTAACGAGTTATTAAGACTCCAATATGGGTTAAAGTTAGAAAATTTTTTAATTCCGGAGCAATATGCTTTAAATTTATTTCTAATTTCTCCTAAAATTAAAGATAGGTCAGTAACCGCAATTCTGGTTGGACACCTTGCTGCCCCAGCAATAAAACGTGGTTTTGGTGGATATTTATGAAATTTTATCGTCCAATATAAGAAAGGAAACTTTTTATCATAATCATTTATTTTAATATTGAATTTTTTTTAAATTCTTTCTTCTATATTTTCAATTAAACTATTCTCCTCCATATGAGCCTTTTAGTATGTATTTATTGTTTGTATCTCTTTTGATAAAATATCTCGATAGAGTTTCTGAAAAATTTTGGCGAAATTATTGCTTGCTTTATCAACTATTACAATTACAAATTCACTCTGTATATTAGAAATTGATTGTTTCATATTGGAATTATAAAATATTGAATTTTCTCAGAATCTGTTGGATTGTTTCTATACATGCTATTTCGTACACTAGTCAAAACCAAATTTATCCAATTCTGAAATCTGTCTTTAGTAATTTTCTCCTTCTTGCACCATTTATCAATAAATAAATTTAAATCATTCTTTAATCCCCTAAGAATATCTTCTGGCCTTATGCAGTAAGAAAGAAGGAATTTAGCCCCCATTTTCATTATATTTTGAAGATCAAAATGCTTTATAATGGACAAATCCCCCGTTACAAAATGGTTTTAGGTTTGATTTACATACGGTTAAAATTGCTCCCAACTACAAAACTATTTCCAATTAATCTCCCTGTTAAGTTTTTTAGTATTGTATTATATCTACAAATGATTTGACTAATTGTGTTTGAAAATTTATATATTAAATTTGGACTATCTTTATACACCAAATTACATGGAAGGGCATTCTTCACTCTCCACTGGTTTAAGATTCTGGGTAAATAAATATCTTCTATTTGTTTAGTACTAAAATTAACAGAAAAATATTATCTAATGTCCTCATTTATAGTTTTATCAGATTTATTTATATTTTGAAAAAAATTTTGATGTAGCTACACTGCAAGCTGTCTCATAAATTAATTTAGTTTTTTATTTGAATGTTGTACTATTTTTTAAAATTCAGAATACTTTTATAAAATTATTCCTTGATAACTGATTTAAAGATTTTATTAAACTATTCATTCCATTAGTCTCAAATATGTGACCTAAATCGATTAAAAATTCATTTAAATCTAAATAATTTTTTTTATTATTTTTCCTATGTCCTCTTGATCGGTTTTTACGTTTAGTGGGGCAATTAAAAGAAGGGGGCTCCGTTCACCCATTAATACAGTTACCAACTACATTAGACATGTCTCCGTATTTCGCAACTCGATCATTTAGCCCAAAAGGATACGCGATACCAAGAGCATGGATCCAATAATCTTCTCGTCTGCGTAATTTATTATTTTTCTCATATTTAGTAAAGTTTTTTAGGTCCAGATTTTCTAAAGTTGTAATAGTTAGATTAGATACAGAGCAAGTACCATTATTATAATGCAGAACGAGATAATTGTTAGTTTTTTCCTTGGTGATTGTAGTTTTCTTTCTCGAAAATCTCATATATGTTTTGTTAATCGTTGTCCCCACATATTGTAATTGACAATTTTTACATTCTAGTAAATAGATAATATTATTTGTTTTACAATTTTCCTATCCTGTTCATAAATATTGAAACTTTTTATTATATAAAGTGCTTTTAACATTATTTCCAGGGATGAAGTTATCTTGGCAAATAAAACAACAACCATTGCACTTACTAATGTTTAGCAGACCCCTTTGAATATTATCATTACCATTATTATTCAATATAAAATCAGAAATAAAATAAAACCAAAACGACAAACAGTACAAAGTCCAAAACATCTCTAAAAGCCAAGCCAAAAGTCCACAAGTAATAAGTTCACTCTAACTAATCATACAAAAAAAAAAAAAAAAAATAAAAAAAACACTACCCTAAATAGAGCTTTTGTTTAATACTACCATTTAAAAAAAAGTAATAAATTGGCCAAATAATAATCAATTTCAGGTAAAACCTGGACCAAGGTGAAGGTCAGTCGGGGAGGAATTTTTGATTCTTCCTCCACCAGCACTGGATCCAACCTGGATTCATATTATGTTTAAGAGGTAATTACTTGGCAAAGAAAAAAAAAAAAAAAAAAAAAAAAAAAAAAAGAAGTGTCGTCCTAATCCAGCAATTGAGACAAATGTGCACTGGAACGAGGTTTTATATATATATATATATATATATATATATATATATATATATATATATATATATATATATATATATATATATATATATATATATATATATATATATATATATATATATATATATATATATATATATAATTTTAGTATCCTAAAATTAATAAATTTCTACCTAAAACATTGAAATAGATCAGACTGCATCTAAATAGGGGAATTATTTTATATATATATATATATATATATATATATATATATATATATATATATATATTCTATGCCCCCACCACATGTTCTGTTTTAAAACAAGGAAGTGGTATTACAAATTTCCCGTCATCCCACCTCCATTCCGTCACCCTATTTAGATGCAGTCTGATCTATTTCATTGTTTTAGGTAGAAATTTATTAATTTTAGGATACTTACTTTTTTGATGGTGAAGCGGTTTAATACTGGCATTTCAAACTTTCGGAAGGAAAAAGGTGTGATTTTGGCTTAATTAAATCATGTTTTCTCATGAATGAGTATCTCTGTGAAATAGATGCTCCTGGCGCAGAAAGGCAATTTTTTTGTCAAATACTTCGGAGAATCGTATTTTATGACGTTTGACATCGTTGGCTTAAATGGCTTCGCTGGCTATAATACAAATAGTCTAGTCTGTAGAATAATAAGCGGGACGAATGAGGGAAGAAGAAAAGATTAAACCGTTGGATAAAATCTTTACTTCAAGTTTAAAATCTTTTAGTGAGTATTGGTGATTCATAAGAACTTATTAAGTCTTTTATCTTTTTAATAGTTTCAAAAGTGTGTTCTAAATTTCTCAAGTTGTAGTTCAGCATATAGCCTACTAATTTAGGGTAGCCTGTAACATAATATACACAATTTGGCAGCTGAATTTTAGCAGGTGTTGCTCAAGGCTTGGACCTTTTTCTAAATGAAGAAGCAGACACTTTTGGTAAATTTAATCAGAGACCTAATAGGCTAATCATAGCCTACAAGAATAACTACAAAATTGAACCCAATCTTAGTGGAGCTTAGATATAGTCATTGGTGAGAATATTTGTGTTATTTTTGAGATTATACGTGTTAACTGGATAGGTTAGTTGAGTTTTAAAGATACTTTTAATGTGGTGTTGAGATAAATTAGAATCAAGAGAAATGGAGCCAGTGGCTCCATCTCCACTTCTGAATAATCTATACATGATGCAAGCTGCATATGGTCTTTATATGGTCAACCAATATGGACAAGTATTTTACCAATTCAGACACCAGGCAGCCCCCCAGTAAACTTACACCATCCAAATCTGGGTATACCTAGTTCATCACCTTATGTACCTATGATTACTACTCAGAACCGATATACCCCTTTATATGACCAAAAACTTCCATCTTTACCTTGTGATCTGGATGTGAATTTAGAGAACTGCAAAAGCCCCTACAAAGCAGAAGGCATTGTGAGTAGCCTAAAAAAGACATCACTGAAAAGAAGAGTATCTGAATCAGTCAGTGCACAAACTCAGTTCGAGAGAGCTACCAAAATGAAACAAAGAATAGATTCAGTGACTTACTCACATGCTGATGCCAGCAAGAAGAGGCCCCAAAAGGAGAAGTTCACTGTAAGTCAGGAGTTTGAAGTCCCAGAAGAAGATCTCTACAGATTTGGATTGGTAGCAGAACTTAATGAAGTAGATACATCGAAGACACTTCCAGAAGACATCAGCATTTGTAAATGCCTGAAAGAAATACTGACAAGTGATACATTTGAATTTGAAACTCTCAATAAAAGAAATAAGATGATCTTATTTCTTAAAACAGAAGAAGCATGTGAAAAAATTAAGAGTATAAAAGTGATTGGAGGATTAAATGTGAACATTCAGAAAAGAAGCAATACTGTGAGAGGAATTATCAAAGGTATCCCCTTGGAACTGTCAGAACAAGAGGTAATTGAAAGTATTGACAGTCAAATTTCAGTGTTAAGTGCAAAAAGACAAAAGCGGTTCAATCGTGAATCAAGGAAGCTAGAGGACAGCCTGGCAATTTTATTAGCTTTTGACAGTAACTTCCTGCCACTTGCAGTTTGGATGTGTGGTAGGAAAAGAATTGTGCAAGAATATAATAGACCAATAATACAGTGCCACAAATGTCAAAGACATGGACATATCAAGAAGAATTGCAGGGCCAAAGAAGATCTATATCTGAGATGTGCTGGTAAACATCAGTCAGCTGTCTGCCCTTTGAAAAACTTAGAACAACAGAAGAAAGCAGATTATTTCAGGTGTGTAAATTGCAAAAGAAACCATCCTTCTACCTCCTCGTTATGTAGTGTTAGAAGAAGGACTTTGGAAGTGTTGAAAGTGGCAGAGAAACACCAGATGAGCTGCGGGAAAGCAAAAACTGTATACAGATCATATGCTGAAGGTGTCAATAAGAATAATTACAAAGAACATTCAGTGAGAGCGCACAATGTGTCCCAATTTGGAGTTAAACAAGTTATAAACAATGCTGCAAACAAAGTTCTTATTGGACTTTTGATATCAAAAGAATTATTGGATATGGCAAACTTACCGTTAAAAGAGAGGGTAGAAAAATTATACAAGTTAATCAAAAACCTAGGACTTGCAGAGTTGGATTGTAGTTCAGTAATTCAACAGTGTAAAAACAAATGACTTTGAGACAAAGCCTGAAAATTATGTGATTGAACGCTCAATTTTTGGTTAAAGTGAACAAATATCTTCTGCTGGACTATTGTACCAGTATTGATGACAATATTTTCTGTCTTCAAGAAACGATCTTAAAAATATATATTAGTAATAAGTTTCTTAATTAAAAGGTGTTAAGAATGGACAGATTGGATAAAGATAGTGGAGAATTTATCATTAGAGTCAATAAGCAACTCAATCACACTCCTATCTATTTTAATCATTATGATCTTTGTGAGATGGAAGTGGTTGAATGTAAGTTATATGTGTCACCATCATTGAAAGTGAATATATTTAATGTCTAAATTCCAAATGGAAATTCTTTGAAAATGCCTGAAATCTTACAAAAAATACTGGACTTAGTACCTAAAGGAGATAAAGTGATGATAATGGGAGATTTTAATGCTCATCATAGAGCATGGTGCACTTGTGGACTAGAAAATAGAAATGGAAAAATTGTAGCAGATTTCCTGCTAGAGAATGGTGAAGTTTCTCTTTTGACTCCCAAAGATTTGCCAACCAGACTTAATGGAAGGACTGCAACAATAGATTTCGTTACAAGCTCAGCTAGCTTAGCCTCAAAGGTTGAATTAAAGAATGACAAAGCGTCATGTTTGTATATTGATCACGACCCAAGAATCACAGAGCTGTGATCCCAAAATGCTACAAGAATTCAAAACAAGACATATAGGAAGCTGAATCTAGAGAAAGAAAATTGTTATTTATTTAAATAAAAATTGAAAAATATAGACATTATAAGTAACGTGAAGTGTAAGGAAGGCTTTGAAGCAAAAATTAAGACATTCCAAAATGAACTGAGAGAAGTTGCAGAACAGGTGATCCCTAAGGCAGGAGGAAGACAAAAAGGACATAAATTTAGTCTATAGTGGAATGAAGACTGTACTATGTAAAAAAGAGAGTTAGCCAAAGTAAGGAAAATGTATTACCAATTACCAAATTTTGAAAATTACATGTCGTGTCGAAGAATATGTGCTACATTTAGAAAGAAAATCATTGAAGCAAAGAAAACATCTTTTGAAAATTTTTTAGAAAGATTGGATTTCAGAGAGCCTGCAAATCAAGTTTACCGTGTGGTGAAAAATTTAATTAATGGGAAGAATGAAAATATTGAGAACAGTCCTTTGATTGTAGATGGAGTGACAGTTACTGAAGATCAAGAGAAGGCGGATAGAGCATCAGAATATGTGGAGTCGGTGATAGGCAATCAAGATGAATTAAGTTACCTGTAAGTACTAACAATTGTAAAAATAAAGAGACCAACTGAGATAGATAATGAAGAAGAATGTAACAAATCATTTACAATTGGAGAATTGAAAAGAGTCCTGGAAAAACTGCCACAAACAGCACCAGGAAACGATGGAATTTATCCTCAATATGTCAAACAGTTGGATGAGAGATGGGTAAGTGTATTATTAGACATCATGAATACTGTTTGGGACAAAGGATGTTTCCCAAAAATATGGAAAAATCAAATAGTCATTATTATTCCAAATAAAGGAAAAATTCAACCACATTAGAAAACTATAGAAAGATAACTCTTCTTTTGGCCTATGAGAGATTAGTGAAAGTCAGACTAAATTGGGCGTTAGAGAAAGCACAGATATTAAAGGATATTCAGTGCGGCTTTCGAAAACAAAGATCTACCACGGAAGTTTTGACAATTTTTATAAATGACACAGTATTTTCCTTGGAAAATTCAAAGTTTTTAATAGCATTAGTCCTTGTTGTGAAAATGGAATTTGACAAAATGGTTCACAGACATATATTGGAAGGGGTGCTATAAGCAAAGATTAAAGGACATTAACTTGTTTTTTGACATGATTTTCTAAGTAATAGATAATTAACTATTAATATAGGAAAAGTAAAATTAGTGATGAGTCTATTGAGTCGTAGATTGATTACTCACTGCTCAATTTTGGGGCCTGATTATTCTCATATTAGTGAGTTTAACATCCCGTCGGACATTGGTGGTGAAAGAGCTGGTATATTTGCTGATGATAATGGTTTTTGGGTTATCACCAATTGCATAGAAGAAGGACAAAAGACTATTCAAGAAACACTTAACTCGTTAGAAATATGGGCAGGAGAAAACTGTGTTAAATTTTCAACTCAGAAAACCGAAGCAATGCTGATAACCAGGAAAAAGAACTATTCACTACCTAACTTAATGCTAAACCGTGTACAAATAGAATTTGTTAATGAATTTAAGTGGCTTGGTTTGACTTTTGATAAAAACGTAACTTTCAAGTCCCATATAAGAACTTTGAAGACAGCATGTGAAAGACGGATAAATATTATGAATATGTTTTCTGGTGCTAATTTTGGTCCAAAACCACAATTTATGGCAGAATTTTATCTAAAATACATTATAACTAAGATAGAATAGAGTAGCCTGATATTCTGCGCAGACAGTAAGTCATTGCTGGAAGACTTAGAGACAATCCAATACAGTGCTATCAGAATAGCTTTTTCTGCAAGAAAAACCACTCCAAGGCCATTCATTTTATCAGAAAGCAGACTGGTTCATCTGGTTGCTCAGAGAGACATACTAGCTTCAAAATATTGGAGACAGATTTGGATTGCAGACAAATGCAATCCGATTAAATCCAGGCTTCTTAAAGAAGGACGATTATGGTGTTCAAGCAGAAAGATGCATGGATTAGTAACAGGCAAGGGAATTATGGACCGGTACACAAATGAGTGCAGTGTAACAGAAATGCTGAAAATTCTGAATCTTAAGATTGTCCCGTACTTGAAAGCTAGAATAGTTACTTGTGAAACTGAGTTCGAACTAAGGAATTGTCTTGACGTGGCGAAGTCCTTTGGAATGTCGAAAGATTCAAATTATGGCCAAGCAGTGAGTATATTTACGGATGCGTACAAGAAAGATCAAAAAGTTGGAATAGCTTTTGTCAGTCCCTCAAGAAATGTGAGGTATATGATGCAGTTCGACTCTTCAACAACAGTATATTAAGCTGAAGTATTGGCTATCGCCGAAGCTGTGAGATATGTGAATGAGAATGGGCTAAATGGGGAAATCAATAGAATTTGTTTGGACTCTAAGAGTTACCTAGAGGCAGTGAAAAATATTCATAAGTTTCAGTCGGTTGCTCGAGAAATTATTTATTTCCCCAGTGAAAAACAAAAAGTACTTGATAACGGACATGAAATTGTGCTTGATTGGGGGCCAGGGCATGCAAATCTCGAGGGAAATGAATGAGCAGACGAAGTGGCGAAAAGTGCAGCAGAAGGAGAGGGATGTTTCTTTCAAACCATTACTACAAAGATTGTAAATAGAATATCTGAAATTATAAAGGTATTAAATGAAAAGTCATTTGAAGACATTAAGGCATTTTCAATGAATAGATACATAATGGACAGGAATGATAAACGATTTAATGAAGCAGTGTATGGTGAACTAAGTCGGAGGCGAGAATATTATTTAGACTAAGATCGGGTCATGCAGCAACACAAGCATATAGAGCTAGATTTTACGGTGAAGATGGAAAATGTACATATTGCGGTGAAGAGGAGACGGTGAATCATATGGTGTTTCAATGTCTGAAAACGGAGGAAAAAAGAAAACAAATGAGGAAGTTCGTTAAAGAAAGAAGAATATTGGGACCAGACGATTTACTAAGTAGTGAAAGATCTTCAAAAGACTTTAGTGAAGGTCTCAAATTAATATTCAAGTTCATAAAATAAATTAAAAGAATAAATACACTATAGTGAAATATGTCAGTTTGATTCATAAGAAGGAAAGCCTCTCAAGTCCTCAGGGAAGAGGGGAGGATTCTACGTTCATCATCATCGCCATCAATAAGCGGGACTCCGCTTAAAGCCTTCATTTTGAGTGGTAAATCAATGCAACTTCCTGATCTATTCTATGTAAGCTACCATCCTATTTTAATCCAACCCTCTAGCATAGAACATAAATGGACTAATATAAAAGATTCATTAGCTGACAAAGTGAACAGAGGCTACTAGCCCACTTAATCCCTCTGTGTCATCTTTCCAAACAAATTATGCCAATCAAGTCAGTTGCAAATGCACCCCTTTCCTCACCTGGCCTAATGGATCCATGCAGCTCTAATAATTCATTAAATAGATGCAGTTGCAGTTTCTAGGCTAGCTCCTAGGCCTATGTTCTCAGTTTGCATTTCATATCCATATGTGATTGCACATTAAAATTAAAAAAATATTGGTAAATTTTTACCAAATCATATTATTGAGTAACAACTAAAGTGAATATACCATTTGATGCCTTTCTGTATGCTGATTACAAATATAATAATGATTTTTGTCAGAAATGAATTTTAGCCCCCTGCCCCCCCCCCCCCTAACCTAACCCCCACAGTAAATTTTTACCAAATCATATTATTGAGTTAAGAATAAAGTGAATACACCATTTGATGCCTTTTTTATGCTGATTACAAATATAATAGTCATTTCTATTAGAAATGAATTTCAGCCCCCCCCCGAACCTAACCCCCACCCCCATGTGTTTAAATATATATTCTGAATTGACATATATAGGGGGGGGGGGGCTAAAATTCATTTCAAATATAAATGATTGTTATATTTGTAATCAGCATAAAAAAAGGCATCAAATAGTATATTCACTTTATTTGAAACTTGATTATATGATTTGGTAAAAAAGTTCCCACCCCCAAATGTGCAAATATATATCCTGAACTGACATATATATGGGGGGGGGGCTAAAATCCATTTCTGACAAAAATTATTATTATATTCATAATCAGCATAAAAAAAGGCATCAAATGGTATATTCACTTTAGTTGTTACTCCATAATATGATTTGGTAAAAATTTACCAATATTTTTTAATATTAAAGTGCAATCAAATATGGATATGAAATGCAAACTTCCAAAGATGTTTCTTATAGTTGTTTTTGGGTGTCAGCTTCCAAAGGTGGTTTTATAGGTGTCAAGCTTTCAAAGATGTCTCTTACAGTTGTTTTTTCAAGTCTCTCTTGCAGGTTGATGCTCTAGCCTTCAGAAGGCTAGACAGGTAGCCCAAATACTGGTTGCAGGAATTCCTGTTTTTAAAGTTAGACTTAATTATCAGGGGCTAATCTCTAGCATTTTTATTGGGGGGGGGGCAAGAGGGGCCCATATCCAGATAGTCAAGGGTCATAGGATATTTAATAAATTTTTTTACATTATTGAGATGGCAACTTCCCCCCAAATATCATCCCTGTTATTTATTGTAATTCTTATTTTTTAAAGCCATATTCATCAATTCTTAGCCATATCTGTTTGTTTTCAGTTTTAGTCATTCTTTGACTTAATTTTTCTTGTCTGGCTCAGTAGCATTTAATTTTCTTGTTATGCATGTTTTTAATCTACACTGCTTATATATATATATATATATATATATATATATATATATATATATATATATATATATATATATATAAAAGGAATCATCATGCCAACCTGGATTAATAGTGTTAGATTTGGTAAATATTTCCTGAAAGTTTTCAACTTAATTATTTTAGCTGTTCCTGAGACATTATGGGGATACTTCATTTAATGAAGCTTGATGCTTATTTGTCTTGACTTACTTCAACATTCCCTGAAAGTTTTAACTAAATATCTTTGGGTATTCCTGAGATATTCTAGATATGTCAAAGCAAGAGCATACACAAGTAAATATAATAAATAATACTACATTATCTTTCTTCAAATTTAACAAAGTCTGTATATCAAGCTGTGTTTCTGGCCAAATCAGTCCGCCATTGCAGGTACATCACAAGTTTACTGTTACAGAGGGCAGTGGTTTAACTTCTGTGTGTTTTCAAGGGTCCACAGGGCATGATGAGGCAGGTCTGACATCTGCTTGTTCTATTGTGGTGCAAATGGGCTTTTCAGTTGAGACTATTTGGCCCTTTTCCTTTTGACTGATGAAGGTAGGCTATAGTATAGGGTAGAATTATGTAGGAAAATGTACCAGTAGATTATCCCTTAAATACTCTTCAAATGTAATGATTTGTGCCATCATGATTGTTTCTATGCCCCCTCCCCTTATGGGACCAGATATTGCCCAAGGCTATAGGGCAAAACCCCCAGTACTCAGACAAATATTTTGGTCAAGATGTATTTTTCTAAACAGGCTCATAATCTTGGACTACTTTATTTAAATGCCTATAGGTTTAGATTATTAGGAGTGGCTAGTTGGGATTGGTTGACTACAATCTTGAAAAAACTTTTTTTGTCAACATTTAAATTTTGGCAAAAGTTATTCTTACAGCCTAGCCTAAGATTTAATTACAATTATTCTTCTCCAAAATGGCCTAATTGTCTTAGATCAAACCTGCTCAAGATTTTTTTTTTTGGGGGGGGGGGTACTGTGACTGTTAGTTGAAGAGTAGGGTAACAGGCTTTTAGTATGGGTGCTGCCAACTCCTTGCTGCACCCATGGGTAATATTTTCTTGTAAAACATGAATCAGATTGCCAGAAAGTTAGATTTGCCATTTCATTCCCTACTCACTACTGTTGCAGTTGCATGCACCTCAGCCCCCTTCCCATGATGGCTAGAAATAGCCTAGTCCTTGGCAATAAACAAAATATTAGTGCTTCAAATGGAGGTTTCTTTGAATTGGCATTGTGAAACAACTGTTGATTAGAACTACTTGCAAAAAAATAGTTCTAACCAACAAAATCAGCAAACTTTTAGGGTAAAATTCTGGTTGGAGCTACTTTTTTTTATCTTGGAAATCGGTTAGGTTATGAAAATTTCAGGGATGGAAGTACAGACTAAAGTATGCCCCAGGAAAGTATTTTGAAGCACCTACCTCCGCTCCTTCTCATTCTAGAGGCAGTGACTTTTGATTACCTTTAAAAATTTTTGTGTTATAAAATTGAAACCTTGCAAAAGAGATCTTCTGCTGAAATGAAGTACAAGAAAACTGTTTTCAGCTTCACAACATTGCTTAATTTCAATTTACAATGTTTCAAAGAGCTGCAAATATTTCCTAAATTTAGAAGAAGAAAAAAAAAACCATTGATAAAATTCCTTAAAATTCCACTTCCTTAAAAAAAATTCCTTAAAAAAAAGCTTAAAATTCCACTCAAAGGCTGTTCTTTTGCTCATCATTGTGCTAAGATCTTAAATTTTTGATGAAACTCTATTTTAAGTACTTTTTGCTATCTTGGAAAGGATTTTGGTTAGGGAAATAAATTTTTTTAGCAGTACTTGTGTATATACGCCACACAGTCAAGTGCTTCATTTAATAAGGAACCTGTTTCTGTGATCATCAATCCCAATGAAACATCACAAAATATGTTGAAAATATAATTAATATAGAAACAAATTTGGGCTATATATTTGCATATTAGGCGGTTGATGTAAAGTACAGTATAGCAGCTCTGCATGCAAAATCTGTTTGATACAATTATTCTGCATATTATGAAGTAAGAATTATTTTCTAACTTCAAACTGTCCAAATACTTTATCCTGTCTTGTTTTGGAAAAGTGAAACATTGAGGAATAGCTATTTAATGAAGTACTATAAAACTGTTTTCAGCTTCACAACTGCTTAATTTCAATTAACAGTGTTTCAAAGAGCTGCAATTACATTTCCTAAATTTAGAAAAAAAGCTATGGGATGGCTTAGAATTATACTCAAAGGCTGTTCTTTGGCTCATCATTGTGCTAAGATCTTAAATTTTTGATGAAACTCTATTTTAAGTACTTTTTGCTATCTTGGAAAGGATTTAGGTTAGGAAAATAAATTTTTTTAGCAGTACTTGTGTATATACGCCACACAGTCAAGTGCTTCATTTAATTAGAAACTGTTTCTTTGATGATAAATCCCAGTGACACATTACAAAATATGATGAAAATATTATACTTTAGAAACAAATTTGGGCTATATATTTGCACATTAGGCGGTTGATGTAAAGTACAGTATAGCAGCTCTGCATGCAAAATCTGTTTGATACAATTATTCTGCATATTATGAAGTAAGAATTATTTTCTAACTTCAAACTGTCCAAATACTTTATCCTGTCTTGTTTTGGAAAAGTGAAATATTGAGGAATAGCTATTTAATGAAGTACTATAAAACTGTTTTCAGCTTCACAACTGCTTTATTTCAATTAACAGTGTTTCAAAGAGCTGCAATTATATTTCCTAAATTTAGAAAAAAAGCTATGGGATGGCTTAGAATTATACTCAAAGGCTGTTCTTTGGCTCATCATTGTGCTAAGATCTTAAATTTTTGATGAAACTCTATTTTAAGTACTTTTTGCTATCTTGGAAAGGATTTAGGTTAGGAAAATAAATTTTTTTAGCAGTACTTGTGTATATACGCCACACAGTCAAGTGCTTCATTTAATTAGAAACTGTTTCTTTGATGATAAATCCCAGTGACACATTACAAAATATGATGAAAATATTATACTTTAGAAACAAATTTGGGCTATATATTTGCACATTAGGCGGTTGATGTAAAGTACAGTATAGCAGCTCTGCATGCAAAATCTGTTTGATACAATTAATCTGCATATTATGAAGTAAGAATTATTTTCTAACTTCAAACTGTCCAAATACTTTATCCTGTCTTGTTTTGGAAAAGTGAAACCTTGAGGAATAGCTCTTTAATGAAGTACAATAAAACTGTTTTCAGCTTCACAACTGCTTAATTTCAATTAACAGTGTTTCAAAGAGCTGCAATTACATTTCCTAAATTTAGAAAAAAAGCTATGGGATGGCTTAGAATTATACTCAAAGGCTGTTCTTTGGCTCATCATTGTGCTAAGATCTTAAATTTTTGATGAAATTATATTTTAAGTACTTTTTGCTATTTTGGAAAGGATTTAGGTTTGGAAAATAAAACTTTCAGTGGTACTTGTGTATATATGCCACACAGTCAAGTGTTTCATTTAATTAGAACCTGTTTCTTTGACAATCAATCCCAATAAATATCACAAAATATGATAAAAATATAAAACTTAAGAAACAAATTTGGGTTATATATTTGCACATTAGGGGGGTTAAGGTTAAGTATTGTGGCTCTGCATTCAAAATCTGTTAGTTACAATTACTCTGCATATTATGACGTAAGAATTGTTTTCTAACTGCAAACTGTCCAAATACTTTACCCCAACCCCTACCCCCTAATGTGCTAATATATAGCCCAGATTATATAAATCCCATATATTCTGTCACTTGTCTTGTTTCATGCAAAGCTGAAAGAAACTGGTTTGTTCTCAAGTTTTACACAGTGTAAACTTGACTTGTGGTGTATAATGCACAAATACCCTTTCAGAAATCTATCTACAGACTAAAGTCTGTCATGGGAAGGCATTTTTAAGTACCTACCTAAACTCCTTCTCCCTCTAGAGGGCACTGACCTTTGGAAATCTTTTTGTTGGAAAAGTGAAACCTTGCAAAATTGATTTTTAATAAAGCCCAAGAAAATTGTTTTCAGCTTCACAACTCTACTCAATCCCAATTTATGGGGTTTCAAAGACCTTTAAATATATTCCTAAATGTAGAAAAACCCATTGTTACTGTATAAATTTCTCCTCAATTTCAAGACTAATTGGATTTTCAAGACTAAAAGTAGAGAAAAAGAAACTGAAAACAGAATTTAAGGCATAATCTTGTTTTGTCAAAATTACAATATTATAACAGCCCTATGAATTAGCAAATTTCTAAGACTTAGAAATCATAAGAGGGTTAGCATAGAAGCTGGATAATATCTTCCTAATGTATGTTTTTGGCCCTGTATATATTACTGAAAGTTTCATTTTCATAAACTAACCCCTTTCCAAGATAGCTAAACTAGAATTTTACCACATCTTTTGACAAAGAACACTTAAAAGTGCAATTTTAGCACTAAGATCTTACTTCTTACAGCATTCTTTTGGCAAATATCTTTTATCATTCATTTCTGATCAGCAGTCAAGAAGTGATGAGTATACCATCAAATTTCTTTCATCATTGTTCTATTTGGCAGGGAAATTTGATTTTAACCAGAATACTATAGAAAACTATAGGCTATCTGGCTAATTTCTTACTTGAATTTATTTGAATTAAATCTTTACTCATAAATTCACAGACAAAATTATGTTCCAGTAAGCTCTTCTTCATAGCTTTACCTATTTTATGACTTTCCATGACTTTACATATTATATGACTTCCATGACATAAATAGTAATAACTTTATTTTATGACTTTTCAGTGCTAAAACTTAATTTTAAAAATAGCTGTTAGAGTCAAAAAGGCATTGCAACTATCTCCACTTAGGGGTTGCTTTGGTAGAAGTATAGTTGAGTAACTTTTCACAAATTTGGAGATGGATAGCAAGGCAAGAATTGAAAGGTCTAACAATAAATTTTCAATTAAATGCAACTTCCAAATATAATAATCATTGTGGTCATAAATGCATCCTACCCAGTACTTTTGTGATATCCTGATCACACTCAAGAAATGAATTTAGATTAATCATAATGAAATATACCTAAATATGATGAAAATATAATACCTTTAGTAACAAAATTGTGGAAACTACAACAGAGAATTATGGAAAGCAGGCTGCCCAGAATGCATTACTGCTTAACCTGACCAACTCTATGTATCAAATATCTAATTAAAATATACCTGCACAGTAGTCTATCACACTTAGGCTAAGCTGATTATCTGAGGGTGCACACAGTCTGTCCCCAGGCTTAGTAGGCTACAGCCAGCACATCCCTCCAGTTGAGTTGTAGAGTTGCACAGAAATTTCAGAGTTTATTTGTATAGCCATGTTTTTCGGAATTCTTTGTCTGGATATGCTTGACTACCTCCAGAGAACAGCTTAGGGGAGCCAAAGTTTTATACCCATGGATGATGGGTCCTAGATACCTCCATTTGCAGTATTTTATCACATTTCTGATTAATAGTTGCAATGTCAGTTCTCTGGCTTACTGTGTTCAATGGAGGTTAAAGATACAGTGCTAGCAAGTGTCCTCTAATTGCAGTATCTTGTCTCTAACCATTGGCTCAAGTGCCATTTGTCTGAGCTGTGACATATAGAAATGAAATGCTAATAGTAAAAAATGTCCAATTTCCAAGCTGTGAGCAATACTTTTCATTTCTTTCTTCAAGTAATTTTAAATTTTTGAATCAATTTCAAGCTGTATTAAAAATTTTGATGGCTTTATAACAGTAGCCCTATTCTGATTACCAGTTTCCAGTGGTCATTTAAAGATCATGCTTATTTGAAAGCTGCTGATTAGTAAGGATAGTAGTTTGCTTTGTTTTAAATATAATTTGGTTAACTTCTGATCACCACTTTCTCATGGTAAATCCATTTAAGGAATAAAAGTCGCTTTCTGACAGTTAATTGGCATGGGGCACCAATTCACAAAATATGTGGGGTGGGAATAACCAGTTAGCTATGCTAAAATAGAAAATAGCTATGAGATATAAGCAAGAAGATATATTTCGAAGTCTAAGGGGAGGGCAATTGCCCCCTGCCCATAATTGGCACCCCTGTGGGATGCAATTGATTTCTAAATGGTTTTGTTAAAATAAATTTCTTGAACACAGTTAGTTTGTTTTGTTATTATTTTAATATTAGAAAACCCAGAAATTAAGCATTTGGTTTTTTCTATTTGTTTTCTTAAAGCTTATGCAAATCTGGTACACTTTTTTGGATGTATGTCTGACATTTTATGCATATAAGAAACACACATAGCCAAATTGTATCCCTTTGAAAATATCTCATTTGCAAAAAGTAGAGAATTTTATTTCCTCAAACGTTATTTTCTTTTTCTCTGCTATTCTGTGTAAGATGTTACTAATTTATAATACCATTTTAACGTAACTCTAGATTTTGACAAATATAATGAATTACAAATGTAAAATAATGTTATTTTATAATATAATTATGCCTAATGTTGTTTTAAAGACTTATGAATATAATGTTGTTTATTATAAACATTTTATGACATATTGAGATAGTGTATGGACTCACTGTAATTATATTTTGTTTGCATAGATACAGTTGTAAAAAAAAGTTAAAAAAAATCTATATTTAGGCTACATTTGCTGTTTCTGATAAAATTAGAATATTCCAGTCAAGGACTAAATTTGCTTGTCTGCTGTCTTTGAAGTGGATCAGTTTCAAAGTATTTTGTGTAAATTTTAATATGTGATATTTGAGGTGGACAATTAAATTTAAACGAACACTCTTTTGATGAATGTAAAGTGTAGAAAACAAATGAAAGTGATCATGTGCATGTGGGCTGTCCAATAAAATTGTCCTATATATTAAGCTCTAGTTCTGTAAATAGTAAAATTGGGTATTTGTCATTAATTTTGTTGTGAAGTGCTTATAATTGAGAAGGCTAATAAATAGGTATTTGACTAGCCCTTCTCTTACAGCATATTACCTTGTTTGCATATGCTTATTCTCTTTTTATAAACAGTTTATGTAATCTTTCCAGTAAAACAGTTTCCGATAGCAAGTTATTTGGCCTATGGTTTTGTATCAATGTTACTAATCTAATGTAGCAATCTAAAGCCTAGAACACTTGTAGCTTTTTTGGCACCAATGTAGTTAATAGGTGCCAAATTCCTTCTCTTCAGCATGAAATGCCCAAATGTTGGAATATCATGCTGAAAAAATGGAATAAAAGCTGAAAATGATAGACAAAAAATAATGCTTAACTGGTCTTCTAACTATAGGGCATCTCTAAAACTAAAGCTATACCTTTCAAGGATTAACCGGTTGGATAGCTGATGCATTGTAGTGGGTCAGTAACTGCAGTTTAATTGATGCTTTGTTGACTTTTTTTTCTTTATGTCCAGTATTATTGATGATTCTCTGCAGCACAGATCTACCAAAGTAAAGAACAAAGAGTCTGTAGTTTTTTTTTAATTTATCCCCCCCCCCCTCCTGATGTTAAGTGGATAGAGGCTGTCAATAGATATCACATTATAGGAACAGACTAGGGTTTATGTTGAAACTTTAAGGGAAAGTTTTGGGGAATGTTAAGTGAAATCAAAAGGCACTATATATATTCAGATTGTCAAAAGGGTGTGTGTACTACCAAGGAACAGTTAAGGATATTATGTTGGAATTTTCAGGGCATGTTTTTAGGATTGTCAAACTAGGTCAAAAGACACTAAGTTTATTCGAAGGTTGTCTAAAGAGCATATCTGTGATGCTCAAGAATGGCAAAGGGTAATAAATACAAACTATAAGGTTATTTTGATGGCAATGTTGGTCTTATGTGTATGAAGGATTTCAAAAGAGCGTATCTGTAATATTTCTGGAATTGCAAAGGGCATAAGGCTGAGACTTTCAGAAAATGTTGAGGGAGATATTTAGCTAGATCAACATGTGCACAAAGGTTGTCAAAAGCGCTTATCAGCAATATCTCATAAACGGGTGGGGTATTATGGTATTAATTTGACAACTTCAGGGCTATGACTACTAGTACTGCTATTACTGCTAGTGCTACTGCTGTGACCATGACTACAGGCAACTGTTTTTGTGACTGTGACTGCTTACAACTGTGACGGGGATTATGATTGCATGTGACTGCAACTGTGAGTACTTGTGACTGCGATCGCTTTTGAATATGCCTACTTTTGACTGGGACCACCTATGACTGCAACTCTTAGTAAGAGTACTGCTACTATGGTTGCTACTTCTATGACTAGCTACTACATCTTCTACTTGTATGACTATAGCTTCCACCACTATGTTTTCAGCTAAAATAACTTGTACGACAACTACTCCTACTACGGCGACTACTACTAGTACTATGACTGCTGCTCCAATGATTATTACTTCTGCTACTACAAATACTACTACGATAACTAGTACTGTTGCGACTAAAATTACCACTCCTACTATGATTACTGTTAATATTATTTCTAAGACTACTATTACAGTCACTGCTACTATTACAGATAGGCCAACTATAACTACTACTAGTACTGCTGCGACTAATACCTCTAAGAATACCACAACTGAAAGAAATAAAAAAAAACTTCACCAATATTCCTTTTATCAACCAATAAAAAAAAAACATCAATTCAAAATGAACAGAAATTAATTCGAAAAACTTTATTCAGAAAAGAAGTTTTTAGAGAAAAGTAAAGAGTTACAAAGTAAAAAGTTTTAAAGAGTTAAATTAAATCTAAGATGAGCAGAAATAAATTTAAATAGTATAATTCTAAATAAATCTAAATAAATAGTGATATTTTAAATAATGAATTTAGTAGTTTAATTAATAACTAAATTTAATAACTAATTAATAACTAATTAAGTTTAATTAATAACTTAATTCTTATTCAATTAATAAGAATTAAGTAGTATAATTAATTACTATTATTAAATAAATAATAATTCAAGTGTAAAACGAAGATACATCACTATCAATAAATAAGTGAAACCTAAACGGATAGATCAATAATCAGTTATGTTTGACTACAATGACCACTACTTCAATGATTGCTGCCGCAACAACTAGTACTATTGGGAGTGATGCTATTTCTAAGACTACTATTACAGTCGCTGCTAAAACTACTGCTACTATTACAGATAGGCCTTCTATGACTACTACCCTTTCTGCTGCGACTACTACCACTAAAATGACTACAACTGAGAAATATTAAAAAAATACTTCACAAATATTCCTTTTATTAACCAATAAAAAAAACTGTAATTAAAAATGAACAGAAATTAATTTAAAAAATTCAGAAATGAAGTTTTTAGAGAAAAGTAAAGAGTTACAGAGTAAAGAGTTATATTAAACCTAAGACGAACAGAAAGACCTTTTTAGTCGTAGTGTATCTTAAGTCAGCTTGGCATTAATGTTTGGGTTTACTTCCTTGGTTTCCTTGTCTCCCTCCCTGTTATTCCAGTTCTGTTTCATTCTTCCATTTTTGAAACTCTTTATTGCCAATTTTCAGCCATCTTGAAAAACGAGGATTAAAGATTGTGGTTCATATTCATTCAGTGATGTTTCAAGTCAATGGGTGCTTAGTCTTTCCTTTATTTGAAATTGAAAATAAAGAGCAATATTGAAACTTAAAACAAACAGAAATTATTCTTTATGTGAGTGGAACTGCCCCCTCCTCAACTTGTTGCCTTTTTTGCTGATTTCTTGTTAGATTTAAAAGTCTTTTTATTCTATTTCAATGGCCCTTATGTTTCAGTAACCCTTCTTAATCATCAATCGAATTGAAGGGGTTATTGCCCCTTTAAACCTTTAAAGGTAGAGTCACTTTCGTTCTTTAGTAAAGCGAAACGCTTTTTGAATAGTTGAAATAAGATTTTTATTTCAAATGATTGCTATCATATACCCTGAAAAGCCGAATTCAATTTCAAGGTAAAAAAAGAAAACGTGACACCAAACATGAGAAAAGTATTGAAAACAACTATACAATGAAAGCTCCCAAAGCAAAGCAAAAAAATTAAATTGTCAGAACTAATAAATTAAATTCATAATCATTGTTTAAAACTATTCTTTTGTCAATTTGTCCAAAAAAGCAATATACAAATAGGTCATAACGTAATAAAGAACAAGTAAAACGTAATAAAATATATAAATATATGTAAGTTAATAGGACATTAAAAACGAAGAATGGAAAGCAAACATGCGAATATATTCAAAACAAGGACAACGCCCGTGCAAATAATCAAACAGTCTGTGATAACGAACCGCAAGTTCGTAAGCAGCGACTCGGCTCAATAGTAACTGCAACTTTAAGAAACGGAATTTTGATATCAATAAATGTATAAAAAAAATTTGCTTATTATGCTGATTCTACATATATAAGATTCTTTAAGCCTATTGTTACCCATAAAAGGGTAGGAGTCTGAGAAAATTTTTCTGCTATTCGAGAAAGGGAGAAAACACTCCCTGAAAGTCAAGGAAAGCTCATGAAAATCACACCCTCAGAGTCAGTGTGTCAGAAAACCTTATTGTACAGGTTTCAAGCTCCTATCTGCAAAAAAAGTGGAATATTGTATTTTTTGTCAGAAGAAATATAATGGATGTGTGTTCGTGACCAACAAGATTGGAGGGTAGCTAGCCCCCAACCCACGTCCCTTTTTTCCCCAAAATCGTCTGATCAAAATTTTGAGATAGCCATGTTGTTTTATATAGTTAAAAGTCCAAAATTATGTCTTTGGAGATAACAATGCCTAGGGAACTGATAGGGAAGATGATAGGGAACTCGTATAGCAGACAGCAGGCTTGTTAGTGTAAACGCATAGAGAGGAACATCAGCTTTCTTTCAATTACTTTTTTCAAACCATTTTGAAGACTGGGGTACTTTACAAAAACTTGCAGGGTTCAAATTCAGCGTAAGAGTAAGTGAGATAGGGAGATGGTCTAAGTCTTGTTCTTCAGCATGTACAAACACTATTGATGTAGTAATACTAGGTGAGCAAATAATGTGATCAATATTGCTCTTACTGCCTGAATGGTGAATATAAAAATACGGATGATCGTCGGGTATAATATGATAAGATGGAAGGCAATCTAACAACAAATCACTTCTCACTGATCAGTTATTGATATCCGTATTGAAGCCACCAATGATCGTATAATCTAGAGATATAGAAAGAATTTTTTCTACAAAAAACTTCGACGAGTTACACGCTTTAGCATATCTAGCCATTGATCTGGAAGAACGGTCATCATAAGGCAGATAAGAACTATTGAAGACTATAGTGCCCATACGAACAGCCAAAGAAAACTCATCCGAGTAAAAAATCACTGGCGAAAACAAATTAGGATTGCGCTTAAAAACATGCTAGCCCGCCGGATGGGCGGCCTCTTGTGGCTCTGGCAGTAGTAAAAGCACATCATGATGAAGGCTCTGACGCAAAACGTTAATGCTAAAGTCTGTAAGAAGATTCCTCCTGTAGACAGACCAAATCAAAATCATCGTAGAGCTCATCAGTAACGAAGTCCTTATCCTTTTTACCATGAATATTAAAAGATATTATTGAAAACTCCAAAGTCATTGCAAAAAGTGGGAGCGCAACATTAGTTCCTTAGATACAGGGCAGGACAGGCTATAAGAAGTATGATTTTTACCACAGTTAGCACACTTGGGAGCAGCACTACAAGGACTATCCTTAGTAGAAAGATGTGGCCCAGCACATCTGGCACATTTCGGGACATTGCTGGTGCAAGCACTTTGAAAGTGATCATATAATCGGTATTTGAAGCTGCATTTAGGTATTTCCTTAAATTCGTGAATTCAAAAAAAATCATATCCAACTTTAATTCCTTCTTTGAAACAAGTACACTGAGGCAACGGGTCTTCAAAGTCAAGCTTTAATCATATAGGCTTGCCCAACCAAATTGAACTTATTATACCTTGCTGTCTCTCAATAACTGTAAAGTCAACATCAAATAAGAAACCACTGAGAATCCCAAAAAAGCGCTGGGATCGTACTTTAACTGTTGCTCCGGTAATAAAGTTCTGAACCGATGTACAAAAATCTTCAGTTGCAGATTTATCGATATTGACATACCATCTGTCTTTAACAGGTTTCACACCACAAACTAATTCATGGCCAGCTATTTTATTGAGAACAAATTTGCGTTTAATCGGATCAGACAGATCTGAAGGCACTTTAGAGACAATAACTGTCGTATGAGTGTCAATTGCTGTGGTAGGTTTCGGAAGTTGAGGAAAATTCAACTGATAATTTTCAAGTTTCCCTGACAATTCAACAACCTCTTGTTGTAGCTCACTAAACTTAGAGAGTAAAGAAGTATAAGCATTTGCAGGGAGACATGGCACCTCTGTAGGTCGCTTTATCACAAACATATGTACAAAAGTGTCTATTGTCAAGAGATCTTAATGATTAGAAAGTGCATTGTTCCCCTTACGTACTGGGCAATCCGATTCAGGTGCACTTATTTGCCACAGTAAACTTTTAGCTTCTTTGACTATATTCAAGTCAAAAAACACAATACCATGTCTTTTGATAATATCCTCCTCAAATTGCTTTGAATAAAATTCAGAACCGGAGAATATACAAGTTCAGGCGTTTCGTCAGAGCTTTTCATGGCTATCGCAATCACCACACAAAATAAAAAGTCTCAATATTAATTCAAGAAAAAATACTGAATTAATAAATATCGAAATATAGGTCAAACTAAAAGCAAACTAGATTCCATTTTATTATTATTATTATTATTTTATTACCCATTATTAAAAATACAAAATGTTGTAAATGAAGTACAAGAAAAGAAAAAAATAACAACAAATAAGAACAAAATATCCAAAGAAAACTCAACTACAGAAAAACAAGATTAAGAACATTCCTACAACAAACA
Organism: Artemia sp. Qi Xiang Cuo; assembly: GCF_049724085.1. Taxonomy (NCBI): domain Eukaryota; kingdom Metazoa; phylum Arthropoda; class Branchiopoda; order Anostraca; family Artemiidae; genus Artemia; species Artemia sp. Qi Xiang Cuo. Next base: position 20,496,057 of record NC_142808.1, on the reverse strand, counting down.
AAAAAGACAAATTTAAGATATTGCAACATATAATGAAGAGAGACTTGGTTCAAACGCCTTTGCAAAACGAACACGGCGATTCAATACAGCTATAAGCGGGTCGGCTATACCATACTTCAGAGATATATTCGAATTCCTCATCCAAATAAATCCTCTTAAAGTTAACTCAGGTCAACAACTCACTTGGAATAAATTATGACCTCACCAAAATAAATCCAGACAGAAATAATATCCAATTCAATTTTGGTATTACCTCACTGAACTCTGAAACGAAACTGATATGCCCCCTGGGCAGAACTTTTTTTTTGAATCAAGGCCCTTTCAATGAAAGGAGTTTTCGTAGAAACTTCAAAAGAGGCTCATTTGAGGGGAGAATGAAAGAGCTAGTGTCATTTAATAGTCGAAAGAGATAGGAGAATAACCAGCCCCCCCCCCACCCCCCATACTCATAATTTGACCAAACACATCCGATCGAAATTTAGAGATAGCCATTTTATTCAGCGTAGTTGAAAGGTCCAATAATTATGTCTTTGAGGATGACAACCCCTCTGCCCACAGCCCTAAGGGAAAAGGCTGTAAAATATGTCCTGGGGGGATATAAGTCTTTTATAGATAGAGTGGTCGCATAAACTTCGGAGGGGACTAATTTGATTAGTAACGAAAGTTCTATTGCCCTTTTTAAGAGTCAAAGTGATTGAAGGGTAGGTACCCCCCCCCCCCCCCACACACACGTTGTATTTTCCCGAAATGTATCTGATAGACATTTTGAGATATCCATTTGTTTTAAAAATAGTCCAAAATAGAGCTGCCTATAGCGGGCATAATGTATTATAGTGTTTTATGCACTTTTTTTTTAGACCACTAAACTTCGTATAGAAAGAGTTGTCGTAGAAACTTCGAAAGGGGCTCATTCAAATGGAAATTAAAAGGGCTAGTGTTCTTTTTATCAAAAGTGACTTGGAGGCAAACACCCAATCCCCCCCTTCCAACGCCCATTAATTCTCCAGTCACATCCAATCAAAATTTTTAGATAGCCATTTTGTTTGGCGTAGTTGAAAGGTCTGGAATTTATGTCTTTGAAAATGACACCCACCGCTCACATTCCTTAGAGCAAAGATTGTAAGTTATGCCCTGGGGTTACATAAGGTTTTTATAGAAAGGTTGGTCTTATAAACTTCGGATGGGGTTCATCGGATTGATAATCAGAAGTTCTAGTGCTTTCTTTAAGAGTCAAAGCGATCGGAGGGCATATCCCCCCCCCCCATTCACGTATTTTCACGAAATGCTTAGAGGAGGCATATTCGATTGAAAATGTATAGTTTTAGTTCCCTTTTAACTGTTAAAAGGGATCGAGGGTAACTAGCCCCCTCCCCTCTCTGGCGTCCCCTTTTCCCCAAATGCATCTGATTGAAATTGTGAGATAGCTATTTTGTTCACAATAGTCCAAAGAGCACAATACAATGTCTTCAGGGTAGACACAACCACTCGGTGCCCAGGGGCAAGGGTTGTAAGTTATATCCCAGGACACATAAGGTTTTTATGGAACTGGTAGTCGTGTGAACCTTAGAGGAGGCTCATTTGATTGGAAATGTGTAGTTTTAGTTCCCTTTTAAGAGTCAAAAGTGATGGAGGATAACTATCCCCTCGTCTCTGACATCCTCTTTTCCCCAAACACATCCTGTCAAGATTATGAGATAGCTATTTTGTTCACAATATTCCAAAGAGTACAAAACAATTTCTTTAGGGTAGACAAAACCACCCAGAGTCCACTGGCAAGGGTTGTAAGTCATGCCCGGGGGTACATACAGGTTATTATGGAACGGGTTGTCGTATGCTTCGGATCAAATGGGGCTTATTTGATTGGAAGTCAGATGTTCTAGTGCCCTCTTTAAGAGTCCAAAGTGAATGGAGGGCAACCAATCTCCATGCCTATCACTCCCCAAAACACATTCGATCAAAATTTTAAGAGAGCTATTTTGTTTAACATTGTTGATAGATCCAGTAGTTATGTCTTTGGGGATGTCAACCTCCCCACAGTCCTTGGGGCAATTAGTCTATTGTTTACAAATAGTATTTGTCATTGAGAAAGGTCTATATTTTGAACTTTACTTTCCAAAAAGACGAAGGCCGTTCAGGTGAGCCTTTCAGACAATTTTGAGTAGAGTATTGAACAAAATCAAAACACGTTATGTGTATACAGATTATCAAAAGGGCGTAATTCAGGAATGACTGAGCAAATTAATTTGGAACTTCCAGGAAATGATTGGGGAGATGATCAAAAAGGCAATATTTGTATGCTACCACTACTGCTATTGTCACACTAGTCAATTTACAATACTGAGGGGATATTTTATTTATCAAATGACACTAGGCCTATATGCATGTACATTATAAAAAGAGTGTATGTCGAAAATTGATTTGGGTACTAAGTTGGAACTTTGAGAGAATACTTAAAGGGGAAGATCGTCTTTCCAAAAAAATGCGTCTGCTCGCTATTATTAATGCTACTATCACTGCCACATTTACTACTACTGCTAGTTCAATTACAACTACTTGTAAGGCTAAAAGCATTGAGATGAAAATTTCAAGAAGTATATAAACATATAGGTTATCACAAGGACATTTCAGCTTTGTGATAGAAATGGCTAATTGTATTAAGTTGAAAGTTTCAGAACTTGATGAGAGAGATGTTCAACTGACCAAAAGGCAATACCTTAATGTTAGTAGGCCCACTGAAATTACTATTAACACTACTACTAGTAATACCTTTACTACTACTGTGACTACTATTACAATTATGCCTAATGGTATGAAGATGAAATTTTCAAGGAATTTTGAGGGGGAACATGAATTGAATCACAACATGACACCTGTATGCAGGTTGTCAAAAGGGCGTAACAGCAATATCTTAGGAACAGTTTGGTGTGTGAAGTTGAAAGTAATAGGGCTTGTTGTGGGGGATGTTGAACTAACCCAAAGGAAATATTTGCATTCTAATACTACTGCTTCTACTCAAACTACTACTGCTGCTACTACTATTACTGCTACTCCTGCTACTGCTGCCACTAAAGCTAAGGTTACTACTTTTAATTTTACTGTTATTTCTTTTACTGCTGCTATTAAAACTAAGGATATTAAGGAGAAATAATTTGGAATGTTTTGAAACTGTTGCAAACTACATTGAAACACACTAATTTATAGTTATATGTTTGGGTGGTTAAATCTCCACCTAATTTCATAAATTAGTTTTTTTTTAAAGCCTGCACTGCTTTTTTATGAAGAACTAATAAACGTTCAAGTGCGGTGGTAACATCAGACTTTTTTGTCCGTTTTCACTGTCTAATAAATGCACTCATCCCCATTTGAACGTTAGTTTGCTCGTCATGGAAAGACAATACGGTCTTGGGAAAAAAAGAATACGGTCTTGGGAAAAAAAACCACCGAACTTAAGGCACTACGTCAAAATACGTCGTAAACCAATCTATTATATTACTATAAATTCAACAACATTTCTTTTGCAATTAGAAGATGAAGAATATTTTGCCCCGCTCATTAGAAATTCAACGTACATTTAGGCAAATTTAAAACTCAAAGCTTTAGATGCACCCAGTTATTGAATTTTCCCAAAAAAATCTACTGAATGAACCGGAAGTAACTATTTTGTTCTGTATAAGTGTGTTTGTTTTAGTTTTAATGCTTTAGTATGTCTGCTTATGACAATCGCTGTATAATATGCAGCGATTGTCATCAGCAGATATACTAAAGCGTTAATAAAATATATAAAGTGTATATGTGGTCGAAATATCCAAACTTTTGTATCTGTTTTCACTGTCTAATAAATGGACATATCCCTATTTGAACGTTTATTTGTTCGTCATAGAAAGGAAATGTGGCCTTGGAAAAAACACGTAATTCTATTTTTATGTCTAAAATATGGTTTGATATTCCACACAGTGTGAAAAGTCACCATTGTTTGCTTTAAAGGTTGCATTTGGGTAAATATTTTCCATATTTTTGAGGATAATCGAATCAAAAGGAGATTTATTGACGGAAATAGAGTTCTATTATAATACAGAAATTAAATTAAAAATGCATTTATTCTATGATTTTTTTCTTTCTTATAAATTTCTTTAATTTTTATTTGTCCTCTTTGGCCATCGTTAATTTCTTAAAAAAACACAGTGTTAGAGGTAAAATCATATTCAGTGAAAAGTAAACAACACTCTAACCGTTAGAGGCTTAGCCAGGGTTCAGCCTGACTTTTGCTTCCAAGCGTTGACTAGTACAAGGTTTCCTTAATTTTTGTGTTATAACTTTTCGAGATGCACATGGTTGTTTCTGGGCGAGGATTTATTTTAATTAATCGCAAAAAAAGATGAAGTGGTTTCAGCCATGCAGTAAGCAGCCTCACGATGACGCTCATAAAATTAACTATGGCAAATTCTGTAAGTCTTGCTAGGAAAAAGGGAAATTGCTTGTACATCAGTTTACTAATAATAATACTTTCATTATAACTTACTAGCAGAATTTGAAGTAGCTTTTCTGAACCAAATTCCAAAGAATTTATAGTGATTTTGAACACTTGTACATTAAAAACTTTGTTCCTTTTTAATTATCTCAAATGTGAATTTTTTTAATTCTCTCCACATCTTTTTATTTAGGTTAAACCATGATGCATAAAAATCGCATGGCTGTTCAAGAGTTTTGTGGAAAAGATTTACATCCATTTGAAGCCTATGTCACGCCAATGTATGGAAGTTATCACATGAAATATCTTCGGGAGCTTAAAGAATACTGTTTACATTGCAAAGCTTCAAAGAATGCAATTCCTAAACTTCAAGAATTATCATTAAGGGTATTGGCAAACTCTAACGTGGAATCTTTGTGTGATATTCCACTCTCATTGTGCAATAGATTATTGCTAACTTGCCTTGAAAGGCAATTTGGAAAACCTTGGGATGTGGAAAGCCAACTTACGAATATGGTCAGAAACTGGCCTGATTCTTGCATCTCTCTTAATGAAATTTTATCTGATCATGTTTGTGAGTGCTTTGGCGTGCTTAAACGAATGAAATATGCACGCTGTATTGTGGTAAAGCTTTCTAATTTAGTTAATTAATTAATTGAGTAAAATATATTAAGACGCAAAAACAAAGTTTCAAAATACCACTTTTTAAGATAAGGATACAAATCGTGGAATGTGTGGGCTGGAGGGAACTTGCTCAATAACCAATTTCCTGGCTAAATGCGTCAATTTACCGGAAGGACGTGGTTTGGTTTTTCATACATATACCCCGATTTTTGGGACTGAAGACAGACTTTTTGACTTGCCGGGTGAACCTCTGCCCGTTTGTTTTCTCATTAGAAATACCTTGGACTTTGTCTTATCATTGTAAGTGCCTAAGTATCTATATATATATATTATTGTTGTTTTATTGAGACTTGTGGTCTACTTGGGACAGCCAGTCCCAGTAGACAGATTATATCCGATTATATTATATGGTAAATGAATAAAAGTATTGTATTTTAGTCAACCTCTCTACGATCTATATTTTAGCCTCTCGAACATCCCCAGTCGGTACGCCTCATTAGTTCAGTCATAGCCTAAGGCACGCTACCAAAGTTTAATTACCTTAGGGCCAGAGTTTATCTCCCCTATAAAGGGAGAATAAAGGCATCTACGACTACAACCCCCAAATACCATAGAATAACGACGTCACAACAACTGGTGGTCGTTGGAAAAACTGGGTCGAGGAGACTAAATAAGGTTGCAAAATACAAAAAAAAAATCGAAATGACCGTATTAGAAGGGGAAAGTAAATGTACTTTTCTTTTAGCGGCGCTCGAATTAGCAAAACTTCGAGCAGCTTTGGTCGAACTTTGGTTATTAGAAATAGATTTGTATCCCCTCAAAGATTTGGGTACAATAGAAAAAATGAAAAAAAGGCTCAATCAAGAATTGTAAAATAAAAAAAAAATACAGTATCTAGTTTTTAGCAAGTAGAAGCAAGTGTATAATTAGTAGTTTTTTTTAGTGTTAGTAATAAATTCAATGAAGTAGTGCCGTATATTACTAAATAATAAAGTATTTGTACCGTGAATTGAAAAAATAGAAGAAAATATGTAAAGAAAAGCAAAATCTAGTTTAACAAGCGATATATTAGGAGAAAAAGGAGAACTTTGGGAATCATAGCAGCAAACAATGTCCCAAGTCAGCCTTACTACAAGCAAAGGCTCTAAACTTATTATTCAAGGATAACACTGCTGCAATTTGGCAAAGGAAACTCATAAATTGTGGTCCGAACAATTATTGGTTAGAAGCTGCCATTTCCGAGTGTTTTAGGAGTAGAGATGCTTCGAAAATATGGCATTTTACGACGTAATAAGCAATAGAAATACCTTTGTTAAAGCTAACAAATACTAGGTTAGTTATGTAGTTTCACAAGCAAAGGGAAGGAAAAGATATATAAATATATATAATTAAAGAACTTGAGGAAAGGGATGGAAAAAAACGAGAAAAGTAACGTTATAAGTAAGAAAGCAAATGTGGAAGCTTAGCAAAATTTGCCGAAGGAAGCAAAAAAAAAAGAGTTGTTACCCAGCTCTGATGGGAAATCTGCATAAGGCAAGAAATTCGGTGAAAGAAACCGTTAATCACAGAAAATGGAGGCATGGGGATAGGTCTTAAAAGGGTCTCCTTTACCTACACAGAGGACCTTCATCTGAATAATGGTGTTAGAAAAAGTTCAAATTCTGAATTAGCCGCACAAAATGCGTCCGAAGAAAGTTCTAATTTGAATTATAAGCCATGGCTGCTTTTGAGCCATGTGAATGAAAAGCTACCAGTGTATCAAAACTATTCTGCTTGTTTACATAGAATATAAGCCACATTACGAAAAAAAGGGAACGCAATGCATCCTTTTGGGATAGCTAATATTGATAATTCTGGTCCGCTCTTACGGTTACTTAATGACGAACCATCCTCAAGTCTAGTCTAATTATAAATCAGTACAGTTTAGTCGAACAGACAAAATAGAAAAAAAGAGGAAAAAAAAAACTATGAAAAAACTTACAAAAAAGGATGAAACGTCATTATATCCTTAAAGATATAAAAATATCCAAAAAAAAATTCACTAATCCTTTGACAGAAGTTGACACAAAACGGAAAATTTCACCCACAGATCAAGACAGCTGTGAATAGGGCAGAGATTAAAGTATACTCTACCCCAAATTCCCGCAGCCATCCTCACAAGTCGGGAACTAAGTGTGAAAAAAAAATTCACTTATTTAAGCAAAAAATTATAAACTATCACATTGACACGGAAACAAACGATTCAAAATGAACAGAAGGCTTCTCTTTTTTTACAATTAGTCGTTATCAGAAGAGTACTTCAGCTTTAAAGATATTAGTTCCTTCATAAAATCTGCCAAATATTTTAGAATTTTATAGACGTAAGAATTAAGATCGAGATAGATTTATAAATATTATAGTTTGAAAAAAAATTTACAGCCAGATCATCACCAGAATTGCATTTCGATAGGACATATTACTGTTTAAAATAAAAACTCTTAGACTGGAAAGACCCTAAATTAGAAAACAAGCTGCTAATTCAATACAGTATTTTACGATAAGAGTGCACATTAATGGCCGTATGTGCAAAGTGTTCGTGACATGTATTGTTTTTATATGTGCTTATCAAAAAAAATGTTGCTTTCATTTGACTATTTCCAAGGCTGATAAATTGAAGTAAATCCTGTCACGATTAAAGCAATTATTTTGCGCAAAGACCTAACTAAAAATGCTCTAAAAATCAACTGGAAAATACACTGCGTTTAAACACTAAATAAATACTTTTTGACGGAAAACCAAAAAAAACAACACAGGTTGTGATAATAGACAGCTCTCCAACCCTTAAAACATGGAGGAACGTTGGAAACATAAGGAGCATTTTGCTGGAAAGATCTGATTAATAAAACAGGAAACATATAAATATATTTTTATAAAAGGATCGCTGCACTTGTAAAGCTGAAAAAGAATTGAACAACCCTAATTATTAATTTAATAAAATAATAAAAAAAAGACAAAAAAGGTTCAAGTTGAAAATATATACACATAAACTGGAAGTAAATTAGAATGGGTCAAAAAAAGACACAAGTAGACGTCGAAATTTAAGGTAATACATCTTAAAGTTGGGAAGATAAAGCGAAAACAGTTATGTTCACTTATATGTATTTAAAAAAAAAAACTACCGTACGTAAAAAAAAAAATATGGAGATAAGGATATATTCCTTGGAAAAGAACCACCTTTTTACTAAAGGGAAGAGCCTATGGGTAGATTTTAGCTACAAATAAAAAGTGTAGTTATACATAATATATTGTAGTGTCTCTTGTTCTTAATAAACCTATTAGATTGAGCAGAATCACAAGGGAAACTGCTGTTGGGCCTACCAGACGCTTTTTAAGGTGATCAAGCACCAAATAGATATTACTGATGTGAGGGCACAACAAGAAGGTAAAAAGTCAGAAAATTCCATCTCAAGCTTTTTCAAACTGATTTTCAAGCTACAAATTTAGCTATTGTTGAATATAATTTAGAAAAAAAAGATATATATTCTTTTAGAAAAGAATAAAACTTGAATATGTGAATTACTACTGTTAAAACTAGAATTATGCAAAAAAAAACTTGTCTCAGGTTTTTGACAACCCTTGAGGACACGTAGCGCGTAGCGCATAGACGTAGTGTGAATTTTTTTGCGCATCATAGCGCATAGAACTGTAATTATATTTGCAAACTTGTGTTACTAAGAAATGAACAAAAAATCGCTCCCCGGGAAAAAAAAGACTTACCTAGACGGAAGTGGAAAGAACCACTTATTATAAAGGCTTATTAGCCTGAACTTGGGGATATTTCATAACTGTTTTAATGATTATGGGATTGATTATATATATTTTTAAATATTGATATTATAGGAAACATCAAACCCCAGAGGGAATGATGTAATAAACCCTGTCTGCAAGAAACCAAAATCTCTCGCAAAGAAATTAATGAATTTAAAAAAAAGAAAACTTTTATTAGCAATCGTATACAACGGTTGGCACTACGAGTGCATAAATATGAAAAGAAAAGAGAATGATAAATAGTGAAGTGAGTTCTTTGCTATGACAATAGTAATACTTTTGATTGTAATTAAATTGGTATTTTGAGCGTTTTGCCAATGGAAAAAAAAGAGTTATAAAACATTCTAGTGTTGCTTTTTGAGAAATTTACTTTGAAAAAAAAAATGCTATGTGTATAGTTAAATTACTATATAGTGTTTTAAAATAACTTTTAAAACTTTAACCAAATGTATTTTTTGATAAATGTTGTATCTAAGTTTTGTTACTTAACAATGCTTGTATAAGTTTATTGCACAATGCTTATGTATATACTATGTTTTTATTTACTTTAAATTTTAACAAGTGATTTAATAGTATACATAAATTTTTGACCTCGAGTAAAAGTATTAATACTTTTTTTTTATTTAAAATAATCAGTTTAGCATTTAAGTTTGAAAGAATAATCCAGCAAGGAACATAATGTTTCAATATAAGCGGGATATTATTTTTGGAGTGATTAAAAAAAAGTGGAGAAAGTAATTAAAGTAATTAACTTTCGAATGCTGAGGGTTTCTTGCTACTCTGTATGTTAAAACATAAGCTTTATATGTATACTAATGTGGATATTTATTTTAGTAACAGCCTTAGCTATTTTTTTTGGAAATCAAATTTTTCATAACATCATTTTTGATCCATTTCTTAATCATTTCTTTGACGCATTTTTGGAAAGTAGCAGATTTCAAAGCCAGTTTACATATATCCTGATACTATCATCACATACCATCGGAAGCCAAAACATACTTGATCAACTGATATTTGGAAACTATAGCAGAAATACAGACTTTACTACAAGTTCATCAAAAGTGAGATAAAATCAGAACTTAATTTAGGCCTAGAGAATGTGCTACATAAACCAATGGCTTATGTTATTGAAATATGTGAAAATGCTTTGTGAAAATTTAAAAATCAAAATGTTATGTGAAATTTACCAAGGCATTTCTAAAACGAAAAATAAACGGTATATCAGCCACGTAACACATATAAATTAAATTATTAATGAGAATTAAATTTAAACTCAAAAAAATTCATAAAACTTTTCTAATATAAATCTAATTTAAGAAAATCCACTAATATTATGTTTAAGCCGCTTGGGGTCAAGTAAAACAGAAGATGCATATGAAGAAGGTAAAAGAAATATAGAAATATAAGGGAAATATATTTCCCTTATGGTTCATTTTCTTCAGTTTCCGACGGACTATTTTCTGGATATCTACTCAAAAAGTCGCAAGCTGCGTTTTGTTTTCCCTTTAAATGTTCAAATTCATAATCTAGGTCTTGGATTTTCATAATCCAGCTAGCTAAAATGCCCGTGGGATTTTTAAATGTGCACAGGTACTGCAAGCTGTTATGGTCTGATCATAATATAAATTTTCTACCAATTAAATAATGTCTAAACTTTTCCAAGTTGTAGATAATAGATAGTAATTCTAAGTTAGTGGCGGAATAACTGCTTTCGCCCTTTGATAAAGTTTTACTTGAATAGCATATAACTTTTTCTATTTGTTTAGGTGGTCCCTGTAGAGGGTTAGGGTTTTCTACTGGGATTGTTTGCGAAAGGATAGCGCCTATGCCCTTTGAGCTAGCATCAGTGGTAACGATGAATTTTCCGTTTTCGAAATCAGGGAGTGATAAAATTGGTTCAGAAGTGAGCGCCTTTTTGAGTTGGTCTAGGGAAGTTTGAGCTTCCTGGGACCAGGTAACATTATGGGAGTTTCCTTTGGTTAATTCCGTGAGGAGTTTCGCAATTTGGGAATAATTGCGTACAAATTTTCTAAAGTAGCCAGTAAGTCCTAAAATTCCCCTTATTTCTTTCATAGTTCTGGGGGGCTTGAGGTTTTCAACACATTTTATTTTATCAGGGTCTGGGGATATCTTTCTCTGGGTTACTACTACTCCTAAAAATTTAATTTTGGATTGAAATAAATTTACTTTCTCAGGCCGGCATTTTAAATTTCCTTGCCTGAACTTCTCGAACACCTCAGCTAAAGTTGCCAAGTGTTGCTCAGTGTTTTCCCCCACGCATATAATATCATCAACAAAATGAATTATATTCCTTAATCCTCTCAACAGGTGCAATATGGGTCTACATAACGCGCTTGAACTTGTTTTAAGCCCAAATGGTACCCTTAAGTATTCATAAGATCCATATTCGGATGCTGAAAATGCAGTTTTATGGACATCCTTTTCGGCTATTTTCACTTGGTGGTAGCCTTGGGTAAGATCCAAAGAAGTAAACATTTTGTTTTTGCTTGAGATTGAGTTAAGAATTTCGTCTATTCTTGGTAGAGGAAATTTATCGCTAACTACTTGTTTTTTGAGAGCCCTATAATCTACTACGAGTCTAATATCTCCATTCTTTTTCGGTAATAAGATCACTGGTGCGCTATATGGACTTATATTTGGGCGTATAATTTCGTTTCTTTCTAATTCATGGATTTTATTTATTAACCACTCTTTGTGCTTATATGGCACACGATATGGCTGTTTTGCTACGGGATTACCAGTCGTTAAAATTTAATTCTGATAAAATTGAATAAGCCCGATATAATATTAAGATGCAGAAAATACATACTTAAAATTCCATAATAATTCGCAAAATTTTTGCTTAAGTTCCATATGCGTAATATGATCCATTTTTAAATTTGTTTAAAAATTTCGATTTAGTTAAAGGATATTTGTTATTTGAAGTTTTAATACTGTTAACTAGGTTTCGTTTAGAATTTTCCCATGTATTTAAATCATTTTCCGTTAAAACCTCGATTTGGACTAAACATGTCCCCTTTTTAATTTTAATTGTATCATTTTCATGGTTATTGGTTACCCAAATAAAACCTTCCCCTTTGTCATAAGATATAATCTGTTCCTCGCATAACAGATTTTCGGGTATTTCAGACGGGGTCGCAAACCATATTTCTGATTTGCTAATTACTGGCTCGATCATTTGTGATATTTGAATTTTTTGCATCGTTTTGGGAGGGACTTTTTGTTTTCCTTATCGCAAATCCGTAATATTTCTCTTCATTTTCATTGTTTATTAGATTCATGCTGGCGCTATGCTGCGCCATTGCGGCATCTTGTGGCTTCACGTTGGGTTTTACTATGTTTTTCCACAATTCCACTATTTTCTTAATTTCATTTGATCTATACTGTCGCATATCTCCTATTTTTATTTTCGCAGATACAATACTGTTATTATTTAAATTTACTTCATTTCTGCGATATTTTTCAGGATAATTGAGTAAATTTACAATTATGCCATGTCTTTGAAAGACATGAGGTTCAAAATACTTCGACATTATACCATTAGAAATTTTGTTTACTGTTATGTTATCTTCGTAACCTCTGTTACGATTTCTTAAGGTAGAAATTTCTTCCCCTACCTTAGCTGGGTTTACAAACTTCTCGTTGGCTACGTCTAATAGTATTTTATTAGACCTTAGAAAATTTGCCCCTATAATAGCTTCATATGGGAGATTCTTACATATAATAAAATTTGTCGTAACGATTTTGTTGTCTCTTTTTACGTTTAGGCAAATTGATCCTTTTGCATTTAATTTATGGCCTGTAACACTTGTTAAATTGGGATTATTAGGGTTCTTTTGTCGCCTAATGTGCAGAGGCAACGTATTAAATACGCAAGAGTTTATGATATTTACAGTAGCTCCACTGTCAACTAAGGCCGTAAAGTAAACGTTTTCTACACAAAAATCATTAAATATAGGTAACTTGTTAATAATATCACTACAAGAAGGCACTAGTATTGTTTTGGACCTATTAAATATCCCTGGCATCCTCGGGGTCCAACTTATGTTTCTGAGGGGCCTGAAGCGTTTCCCTGAGAATTTATTTCATTTGTCGGTGCCTGTAATAGATATTCAGACGTATTAGGTTCCGTAGGCATATTTAAATGATTTAGGTCTGCCTGTCTTCGCCATGTATTATTATGGTAACGTGGATGTCTCGTGTCAGTGCCGTTTGCTGGCGCTGTTTGCCAGTTCCGTTGGCTTTTAAAATTTTCATTTATCATTGGCAAAATTTAAATATTTTTATATTTCAATATAGCCTTATATTTGCCGTTGCGAGTATTTGGGTTTTCAGAACGATAATTGATTTTCCTGTTGGGAAAAGGGTTATACAGATTTTGTTGGTACGCATTATAAGGTACTGATTGGCACACTCCCCCTGGCTATAGCCTATTGCACGACCGGTGCTAAAATTTGTTCTTCTGAACAAATGGTTACCGTAATTTTGCGTATTACCGACAGCATTTCTGGGTATGGGATTGGTGACGTAGTGGCACTCTCTTGCTATGTGGCCGACACGATTGCAGTTATAGCATCTTATTATTGTAGGGTTAATGGGCTGAAAATGTACTGTTTTCTGCCTAGTGGGTTCTGGCATTTTGTTTTTTTGTGCTACTGGGGAGTTATCCCTTGAAAAGAAATTGGGGGATGTCTGATCGCCCTTGAAAATTAGGTTCGCGTTTGAGTCGCCGAGGCTGTTTATTTTTGCATTACTATGATTTGCAACCATTTTATCAACTTCAATTAGTCATTCTACCTCTTGGACTGCAAGGTCCAACGTCTGAATATTCTTGGATATTACTACTCTATATAGTTTTGGGGGTAACCCTTGAAAAAAGGTATTTAGTATGACTTTTTCATACAGTTGCCCAGAACAACTTCCGTATTTTGCTTCTACAGAAATCCTTATATTTTATCCAGATATTCCCTTATATTTTGTGAAAAATCAAAGTTCACTACTCCATGTTTTAATTTATTTATTGAACTGGTTTCTATAAATCTCTCTTTGAATGCTTTTAATAAGCCATCAACCGTATTTATTGGCAAGTTGGTGTTATTTCCTATGGTATGCTCGACCTGTTTTAGAAAGGTTAAGGTCTGGGCTCTTAATCGTAGAAGTAGCATGTCTTTTAATGCTTCAATGTCTGTTTTGGTTAATTGTACAAATTGGGTCAATTTGATATTAAATTAGTCCATATCCGACTGAACACTTCAGTCTAGTAGAGATTTTGAGCTTTCTCTATTTTTTGCGATTAACTATGGAACCGATAGTCTATAATTAATTACCTTCATGTTTTTGTTTTTTTGCGGTTATGTCTATTTAAAATTTAGAAAGAAAAATGGTTTGGTAGTCTATACTATACTATGATATATCTAAGGTTTTCACTGTAGTAGCCTATTGGTTATAGGCCTAATCAATTTTCTTATATATCTGTATCTCTCCAAAAATTAAATTTGAATTACAAAGTTTAAATAGCCTAACTAGTTCGCAGTTTTCCTCCAATTTCCGACACGTGCCATTTGTAGCGATAGAAGTTTTGTAGCGAGAGATACAGACATATAAAATGAAATAAACACAGATAAGAAAGACACTAGATTTATTGAACTTACATGCTTAGTTGTACAGCAATGGGTCACTTTAAAGACAATAAT
>NC_142808.1:20393077-20480944 GCF_049724085.1 Artemia sp. Qi Xiang Cuo | reverse complement strand
TTATAAAGCTGAAGAAATCCATGGCATCTGTAGTTTGGCCATTAGGGTTATAAAAGTTTATTATGTAAGTTTTTGTATTCTTCTTCTATTTAACAGCAAGCGGGCTTTTCAGTAAAACTATTTAGCCCTTTTCCTTTTGCTTCACTCTGTGGACTACAGAGCTACTGGCTTGATTGCCTCATATTTATTATATATATTCAGATATCTTTCAGCAGATCTTTCGACTCTAGGAGTTCAAATATAAGATGATAGATGTCGATTTCTTTACTCTGTGTGCAGGTATAGTTGGCTAGGCTCTTGGCTGATAGTGGGATTTTGTGGTGTTTGAAGTATTTTAACAGTTTAGAAAGCAAGGTATGTTGTGCAGACGTCAGCATATTACATTCAAATAGGCAATGGTCAAATGTTTCATTATTCATATTACAATGCCTACAAAGAGGGGACAGGGGAATTGAACCACTTGAATTAGAAAACTCATATGAGAATACAAGGAAATTTAGTCCATTTGTTCCAGAACGAGTTCTATGATAAATTTTAGAAAGATACTTATTGGGAAAGGGGGAAAGGATAGGATTACTCTTATTAAAATTAATATCTGATAGCCTCCTTTGGTAAATATCTCTAATTGGGATTAGTCTCCCACTTGGCTGGTCAATATTTATAGCATTTTTTTGCTATTTCATCAACCTGATGATTACCACTTATGCCAGAGTGGCTAGGAATGTACTGAAAGTAAGTTTTTATGCCACTTGAAGCAAGATTATCAATAATACTGAGACAATGATAAGTGCCAATGTCCAACTTATATTGAGGAGCTGCCAGCAACTCAAGGCTTGATAAAGAGTCGGAATAGATGATAATATTATTTCGAATTTTCAATCAAAGATTGGTTTTGCTTAAGGTGTTCTAATGCCATGATTATGGCATTTAACTCAGCAGACATTATAGATAAATTATTAAATAATCTCTCGCCCATTGCAATTTTCAGGTGAGGAAGGAAAACACCACTTGCAACCTTCTCATTCATTTTTGACCCATCAACAAATATTTGGAATTGATTTTTTTAGGTAATTGTATTAAGTTCTGCGAATTTTTTCTCGACAAAAGCAATGGGGGTTAAATCTTTATTCCATTTTGAAAATTCAGTATTTATTATGGGAAATGACCAAGTCCATGGAGGGGATTGGGGGAAAGTAGGTGCAATAGACTTTGCTGGTACAGGGAACTTCTTTTGAATATTGGCATACTCATCTGCAATACCTCTATACATGGCTGGATTTCTTAACCAATTATGTAATGTGTGTGAGCTATTTGATTCAATTTTTGTAAGATGTTTTATCAAGAGAAAGCTACGTCTCTCCCTTATTGTTGTTAATCCACTCTCCATAAGCAGAAACTTGGTGTTTGTGGGTTTCCTAAGACCAAATATGAGACGTATTATATCATTTTGTGTTGTTTCAATTTTTTGCATCTGGGTCTTTGCACATGCACCATAGACAATGATCCCATAGTCAATATGGGGTCTTATATGTGATTTATAAAACTGGAGTAAGGTTTTCTCCTTACAACCCCAGGGTGTGGAAAGAAGTCTTTTTGGTATATTTGCTTTTCTATAACATATTTTGTTGGGTTTGAAATGTGGAGGTGGAAATTAAGTTTTTGGTCAAGCATGAGACCTAGGTAATTAATATTATTATCTTCTGGAATAATTGTTTTATTTAGAGTTAGTTTTGCATTAACATGGTTTCGCTTCCGGTGAAATTGGATTATTTTTGACTTGGTGGGTGCAATGGGTAAATCTGAATGTTGAGAGAATTTTTCAAACTTGAAAAGTTACTTTTGCAGATTTGACTGTGCTATCTGAAAGGTGTTGCCAGATGATCATAGCACCAGATCATCAGTATATTGTAGATTCGTGTGGGGTAGGTTCATGTCCCAGAGATATAGGGCAAATAAGAGGCAACTGAGGACTGCTCCCTGAGGTAGGCCTTTGGATATTGTCTTTTGGGGTGAAGAGGCTGCACCAACACTAACAATGAAACTTCGCACTTCTATGAAGGATTTAATAAAGGATACTAGCTTAAGAGGTACTCCAATGTTTGCAAGTTTATTTAAAAGGATTTGGTGGTTCACATTGTCATATGCTCCTTCAAAATCTAGGAAAGCTGCCACTAGGATATTATTTTTTGAGAAAGATTCATTTATTGCATTTGTTAGCTAAATGAAAGCATCTGTTGAGGAGCGGTATTTCCTGAATCCAGTTTGAGTGTGTGGGATCATGTTATTTTTCTCAACAAACCAGAGGAGTCTGTGATAAATCATTTTCTCCATTATTTTCCCCATCACAGGGGTAATCATTATGGGCCTATAAGACTCAGGGTTATCTGGTGGTTTATTTTTCTTTAGGATTGGTAGGAGGGACGAACATTTCCATATATTGGGGAACCTAGAAGATGCCCAAGCGTGATTATAACAATTTAGAAGTTCTTGTTTTTATGAAGGTGTGAGATTCTTTATCCATGTAGGGTGTATATTGTCATAGCTGCTGCTAGTTTTAGACCTAATATGATGTATTGCATTATTCAATTCCTGGATTAAAAATGGATTAGTTATGTACTCGGATCCTGGGCGTGGTTGGTAACTAGGGTTCATAGGAATTGTGGACAGTTTGCTTTGATTATTTGATGTTAGCTTATTAACAAAAAGAGTTGCAAATAGATTAGCCTTTTCAATATCATTGTCATAATGGTTATTATTATGTATAATATAATACAGGAGTGGATTGGGAGAAGTCTTTTTCCCACATATGTGGCTTATGGCTTTATGTATAATTGGCTCATGCGTTTCTCTGGAGAGATTATTTGCAAAATTATTCCAGTATTTATATTTAGCATCTATTATAGTCCTTTTTAGATTAGATTCTGCTTGTAATTTTTTTAAATATGTAGTAGGTGTCGGTTTTCTTATGAATTCTGTCCTAGCTGCCTTTTTTATCCTCCATTTATTTAGGCACTCATTTGTCCACCATGCTTTAGGAATTTGTTTAGGGAATGTTTTCTTAGGTGTTGTCCTGGGGATAGCATGATTAGCTGTATTTATTAGTAAAGATGTCAACACAACAGTTGACACACATCCTGAAGCGTTGACATCTTTACTAATAAATACAGCTAATCATAGAGCGTAATAGAGCGTAAAAAATAAAAAGCTTGTAGCACTATCATCACAGACCGCATTGTGGTTATTAGTGAAAAAAAAAACATACAGCATTGAGGCCGCAGAAACAGCCAAAGTAGGTGGGTTACTGGATTTGAGCCCCTCTTCTCCCTAAAATATTTCTCCGCTTCATAAGTTGGTCCTAAAATGTAGCTGAAAAACTCCTAAAAACTAAAGAATATTTCTTTAAATTGCAAATTGGCCTTAGAAATGAAAGTAAAAAGGCCATTAACCTCCTCTACCTGAAAAAAAGTTCTTTTGGTAACCCCCACCCCCAAACAATATTCTTTCAGTAATCCCCATTCCAAAAAATAAAAATCCTTGACATGGCCCTGGTTGGGACTTGATAGCATTGGTAATTTTCTCTTAGGACCAGCTTTAGTGCCCAATTTTATTAGCTATATTGGATTGGACATTTGCTAAAAAAAAAAAAAATACGTTTTAGTTAAAATTTAACCCAGAGCCTCAAAAAAAAAATTAGACCCTAATATCAAAGTTAGTCTTGCTTTGCGCACGGTTTTTGACGTAATACTCGATTTGGTTTAGAAAATGTACTTTGTAACCACTACAGTTACCAGATATGTAATTCTTTTGTGTTTTCCTGTTTAGTTTTCTGTTGCAAAGATTCTTTCACCTCTTTGTTTTATTTTCTTGTATTTAGATGTTTAGTTTATATTTTTTATTTTCGTTGATAATGGATTCTGGACGTAGAACCCAAATATTTCGTCCTTTCCTAGTGACTCTCAGTTCAGCTGTAGTGCCATCTTTGCTTTCTTAACTAGAATGACACACCCCTAATACTTCTTATTATTTTGATATTTGTCGTTCTAGTACATTTGATGTCTACGAATCCTTGCCTTAATTTGTGTATTCAGTAGCAGAACTACCAAGAATGCGACCCAGGCTGGCTCAAAAGTGACACCCCTTTTCAGTTTAACAAACATCAACCCATTTCCAAATTCTCTTGTAAAATTCAGGCAAAAGTTCATTGAAAAAGGTATTTGAAAATCAACTCTATCATGTTGAGTTTCTTGTCTATCTACTTTACTAAAGAGGATAAATAATAGTAAAATGTTGAATATATATTTCTTGATAATGAAAAACTGTCAAAACATTTAATTTAAAAGATGAACATAACAACAATAAAATACTTCAATTTTGATCGTTGTACCGGTAAACTCGAAAGTTTTCACTTCTGGCTAAAATTGGTTAAGACGGGATACAAACCAAACTAAAATTACGAAAAAAAGAAAAACCAGAACAGCTATTAATAAAACAATGGTTTGAAAAATGCCTAAAGGTTCGCAAAAACTACAAAAATTATTTGTACAATTCGTTGGTGCCATTGCTCTCACAAATCTTAAAAAGCCTCCCCCAAGATTTTGCTTAGAAGAAGGTCGTAAGGAAGGATTTAACGGAACTTGGAACATCTTAGAAAGGCGTAAACAGGAAGGCTTAGAATGAATTGGAATGGAGTGTGCGTCGCCATGTTGGCCTCATACGGCTTGGTACTGTAGTGAGTCACTATTGGTAGCAGTAGAGTAGGTAAATATATACACAATTCCATTACTGACGTAGGTACAAGCTGAACACACTAATCGATGCCTTTTTTGCACTCTTTCCAGATACTGTAATTGTTTTATTTGCAAATGAACTCCTCCACCCCGTCCTGACTGTCTCATGTATAGCCCTAAGATATAGGTAAGTACAAAATCAAAATAAACTCTTAAGCAATATAATTCTTACTTTATAATATCCAGCATATTTTTATTAATGACACTGTCATGTTTACTTTTATTGTTTTCTGCATTCATTTATGACATGTCATGACACTGTCAGTGTCAAGCATATTTTAATGACACTGTCATGTTTACTTTTGTTTTCCGCATTCATAAATCATTTTTAAATAATGGTCGATAGCAAAAAAATCTGTAATTCTTTTCAATCAGATATAGATCTAATATTTTTAAGAGTCATGAAACCGTTCACAACGAAATAAAAGCTCACATCGAAAGTTTCGCCTAAGAGACTATTAATATTGTAGTTTGTATTTGGTAAAAACGAATATACTATATTAAATTTAACATGTAACTGAATAAAAGTTTCAATAAGAGATCGAAGTTATAAAAATTTTCAAAAAATTTTAGTGTTACTTTGATTATTTAATATATACAAAAAGTGAATACTTAAATTCAATACCCCTGGAAACGACTACATGTTTCGTTGAGAGATCGAAGAGATCGAAAAAAACACAACCTTTTATAGACACTGTTTATATTATATTGTAAGTATGATTTATATGTATGTTAATCCACGATACAAATACTAATTTAGTAATAAAAGATCTAACAGGTCGAAACCTATTCTATTTACTGTGTTTTTGTAATATGTTCAGAAAGAAAAAAATGTATGGAAAAACCCGAGGAAATGAATGAATGATAAGTGACGAGATCGAAGATATTGAAATTTTCGAAAACTAGACTCGAAACTTTGTTTATGTAATAGTTAAAAAAAGATTATAAGGTCTGAAATACAATAAGTCAATGACTAAATGTTAAATTAAAATATCGAAGAGATCATACTTTTAGCCCAAGAGACTAGTAACTTTGTTTAGTGTCGATTTACAAAAAGTTTAAAAGATATGTACAAAAATCTGACACTAAATACATGATTCATTACGAGATCGAAGAGATCGAAATTTTCACATACTAGTCGTTTCTTAGTAACTAGTGTATATGCAAAAAAAGTTTTTCATATATTGAATATAATCCGAAAAAGAATACAATTTTAATTAAGAGATCGAAGAGATCGAAATATTCGCACACAATTCTTGTTACTTTGTTTAAGTTATAGTTCCAAAAAGATTAAAATGTCTTTCAAAAAATCTGGCAACAAATAAATGATTACATTATATATCTAAGATTTAGTTCTTTACACAAACTAGTAGATTTACTTTGTAGAGTTTATATTTTCACAAATATTATACTATCTTTAATTACTCAATAAAAAGAATACAATTTTCGTTGAAAGATCGAGGAGATCGAAAAATACAAAAACTAGAAAAGAAACTTTGTTAATTGTAGAGTTACAGAAAGTTTAAAAGGTATTTACAAAAATCTGACACCGAATAAATGATTAATGAAGAGATCGAAATTTTCACCCAAGAGACAATTAATTTTATTGAGGGTCGATTCACCAAAATATTAAAAGGTATTTACAAAAACCCGACAACGAATACAGGATTCATGGAAATATCGAGGAGATCGAAATTGTCGACCACTATAATAGTAACTTTGTCAATGGTCGAGTTAAAGAAATAATAAAAGATATGTACAAAAATGTGGCAACGAGTGAAGTAGTAATGTAGAGATCGAAAAGATCGAAATTTTAGACCAAGAGACTATTAACTGTGTTTATTGTCTATTTACCAAACTATTAAAAGGTAAGTTAAATAATCTTAAAATGTAGTACTTATTAGTGACAATATCGTAGAGATCGGAAATAATGAACACGAGACATTAAATTGTGTTTATATACTTGTCAAAAAAAGATTCTTATTTATTACCAATCTTCTTGAAAAGACTGCAATATTAATGAAGAGATCGAAGAGATCGAAATTGTCACAAAATATTCGCTTAACTGATGTTTGAATAGTAACAAACCGATATATATATTTTAAATATCACCATGATAAGCTTAACATATAAGTTGAAAGATCGAGGAGATCGAAAATTACGAAAACTAGTATATTAACTTTGACATTGTAATTTTTAAAGAAATAATTTAATGAATGTAAATTAACGATGAAAAGAATGAATTAGAATTTAAAAGATCGAAATTTTCAACAAATTGAATCGACATATAGTCGAGGTTCTTTTTACCAAAAGTTTAAATTGTCTTTCAAAACTCATTACAATGTCTCCAAGATTAAAGTAAAGATAAAAATTTTCGCCCACAACAAGAGATTCTTTGTCAAAGGTATAGTTACCAATATATTGAAAGATATGTACAAAAATCTTGAAAAGCATGTATTATTAATGAAAAGATTGACATTCTCGACAATGATTGTAGTAACTTTGTTGCTTTTAGAGTTAACCAAAGATTAAAAGGTATGTACATAAACCTGACACCGAATAAATGAGTCATGAAGAGATCGAAGAGGTGCAAATACATAAAATAATTGTTTGCTTCTATTTTTATATGCATATGCGTTTTATGTGCTTAGATTCCAGTCTACAAGAACTGGTTTGTTTTATGTATATTAACGAAGAATGAGCGCCTCAGAAGCCAAATCGAGTGACTCCACTTTTGTTATTGGTAAAGCACTTGCTTGACTAGTTACTTTAATGATAATAACAATTGATTTATATCCTCTGTACGTGAATGTAACGTATATAATATAAGAAATAATAATAATAAAAAAAACGAAAGCTAAAAGAGAGGGAAAAAGAAGCAAAAAAAGCAATAATTGTTAAGTATGCGAGTTTGCTTTTTTTTTTTTTTTTTTTTTTTTTCTTGATGTTCTCCACTTCTTTTTTTTATAGTGGGTAATAAATAAATTATTATTATAAAAATCTTCATTATTAAAAATCTTATATAATAAACAAAATAAGTAAGCATATGACTACAACACTATCCATCAAACAAGGTGGTTAAGGGGAAATAAATTCAATTTTCTCTTGATCACTGAAGAGACCGATCATGTTGCTGGTTGATTTTTTATTCCTTAAAATACTAAAGAAAGTGGAAGTGAAATTTAATTTTGGAATCTTGCACAACCATGTATATTTTTTAAAATTAGGACAAATCGGGAAATGAATTTTTAGTGAAAGAGACCTCTATATGCAGTTACGTAGTTTTTTGCAGTAGCTGATGCCAAATTAGAAAAAGAGACGTGGGTGAAAAATCAGCCAAAAATGAGCTAAAAACGGCACCGACCGGCTTAAAAAGGCTTCCCTTTTTAAGTCGTTTGGGAATCTACACATTGTTGTTGTTAGAATTTTTACAGGTGAAAAGTGTTGTTAAATTCAACTATTTATTTTATCTTATGCAATTTCATGGTTCAACATGACAACTTCCAAAATGCGATACTGTCCTAAAAACTTCATAATTTTTAAACAACAAAAAGAAAAATCTTAAGATTCCAGATTTTCAGAAACGAATAGACCTAAGCTGGGTCCTTAGGGGGGGGGGCAAAACCCAACCTATCAAAAGTTACGAGCCTGAGAAAATTTGCCTTATTTTCGAAAAAAGGGGGAAACACCCCCTAACAGTCGTAGAATCTTAATGAGAATCACACATCAGAGAACCCTAATGTAGAGGTTTCAGGCTCCTATCTGCAAAAATGTGGAATTATGTATTTTTTGTCTGAAGAAAGATCACGAACGCTTTTTTTTCAAATTTATTCTTTTATTTTAAAAATGAATTTCAAGAAAACTATGGAAACCCATCTAAGTGGGTTTCAATTATGTGGGAGACAATTAGATCAGCTATTGGTGAAAAGAAAGTGGTATTACCAGAAATGAGTGGAAATCGCGGTGCTAATCAAATTGCCGATGAAATGGCTCAGCACTTTTCTCAAACTGGGGAAAAAGTTCAGCTGCATGTTGATTCTCAAACTGGGGAAAAAGTTCAGCTGCATGTTGAAAACCGGCCAGAAGACGGTTCTTTTGAGCAGTACTTGCCGGACCCTAGTGATAATTGTCTTTTTCTTCGGACAACTAGTCAGCAGGAGGTAACAGAAATTGTGAGTGAAATGCGAAATAGAGCAGCTGGAGCCGATGTGTTGTCTCTGAAAGTAGTGAAGTATATTTTACCTGTGATATTGCCGTATCACATTGATCTAATGAATGGTTGTCTTAAAGAAGGTGAATTTCCTGATCAATGTAAACATGCCAGAGTAGTGCCGTTGCATAAATTTTGTGACCTAGAATATTTTAGCAATTATAGACCTATTTCGCTACTCCTTATTCTGTCTCGAATTTTTGAAAAAATATTATATAAACGAATGGCTGAGTTCCTAGAGAGGATGGATTTCTTTTATGCCTACCAATTTGGTTTCAGAAAAGGATACTCTACGGAGCATGCGGTTCAGTATTTGACATCTATGATTAATGGTGCTTTGGATGGGAAGTTGAAAGTGGCGACTATATTCCTAGAAATTTTGAAGGCAGGGGACCATGTGATTCTTCTGAAAAAGTTGGGCAACTGTGGTATTAGAGGAAATGCTCTTAAAATTATTTCATCATATTTGAGTCACCGATCTATAACTGAATGATGTGAAATCAAGTGATCATCATGTTAGTTGCGGTGTTCCCCAGGGGTCCCCTCGCGGCCCTCTTTTCTTCTCAATATATATTAATGACATCCATCAAGCAATGTGTGATTTGACAACAAACGTTGGAAATGGAGACGAAACGTATAAACCTAGGAAACCTCTTGTCCTGTTTACTGATGATACGAATTTTTCAGTTGCGGAACGCACCCAAGCTCAGCTTTTAGGGCTACCGAGTAATGATACGGAAAAAGGGGAGAAATGGCTAAGGTTAAATAAGCTGAAAGTAAATTCCATCAAAGTGGGGCTCGTTTTCTGGTGCAGATCCTCTTAATATTACCCCTCGTTGCAAGAGCTTACAGTAGGATACTCGACAATAAGACGTCAGAAGTCAGTGAAATACCTAGGCGTAATAATTGATGAAACACTAAGTTTTTCAGAGCATGTACAGTGTATATCGTCGAAAGTTGCAAGGAATATAGGTACGATAAGGAAGCTAAAGCATCAGTTTCCGCAGAAGGTTTTACGTCCTTTATATTTCTCATTAGTCCATCCTTACTTACTATACTCTTGTTCTGTTTGGTCTGGAACATTTTATTTTCACCTGAATCCTTAGCGTGTTCTCCAAAATTCAACTGTGCGTGATATTTATGGAATCGATAGACTTGTCTCAGTTAGAAATATTTATCCGCGAATTCGTATTTTACCGTTCAGGGTTGTGCTTATTTTATAAGCTTCAACTAATGTATGATATTATTAATAATATTGCTACAATGTGTCTTCTTCATATGTTTGAGACAGCTGCTGATGTCCATGGGCAATTAACGAGACAGGTTGGTATGTATAGAAGGCCGATTAGAGTGTTTGTGAGGTCTGCTTTCTCTGCTCGTCATATTCTTCCGGTGCTGTGGTCTCAGACGCCATCTTCTATTAGTGATATTGCTGAAAGGTTTGGCTTCCGTGAGCAGTTGAGGCACCATTGCCTGCAGGCTTATGAATTCTAATAATCTTTTTGTTTTTCTCAAGTAGTTCTATATGTTTAATATGTATTATTTTTTTTTTTTGTTTTGTTGTGAAATTAGAACCCGAATGCACTGATATAATTGCATGTAATTTTTTTTTTTTTTTTGAGTTGCAATACAAGCCCAGGTTACTGGGCTTCATGCTTTTTTTTTTTTTTTTTTTTTGTGAATAAATTATATCTCCTATTAAAAAAAAAAATAATACAAAGGTGCTATTTGCTATGTTTACTAGGCCTAAGAATTTTTGTGTTGATTTTTGCCTGTTTCGTTCTGCTTCGGATTGTCAGTGAAATTCGCTTATCCGCGGTTGCCACGCCACTCAGTTCTGAGTTTAACCTAGAGTTCAGTTTACGAAATTCATATTCCTCATTATTCTTGGAAAATGTCCAGGCTATTAAACCTTTGCTGTTTGACATTTTAGCACGTGGGCGTGGTGGGGAGAAGTTTTTTTCCGAGCTATAATGAACCAAGTTACAAATTTTAAGGATCACCGTCTAAATTTATGGGAAAAGTATTTCCAAGCTCCCCCATTTAAATTTTCTATCTAACATCGCAAAAAAATATTTTACCTTCTTCCTAAGTTAGTCACACAAAAGCAATTTATAAAATTGGTTTCGTTGAAATGTCAAAAATTCTATAATTACAAAAAAATCTAAATTTCTGTAATTACAACCTATGAGATAATTTAATTACTTGCACTGCTCATAATGACTACCTCATTACCCGCTCACATATTCTTGGTGATGGGGCCTACTTTTTGTAAACTTTCGTTCCTTTTTTAAAGTCATACTCAGATTGAGTTTTTATCTTACTGAGTAAATATCCCTTTCAGTGGACTTTGTAATACCTCAGAAAGGCCAATCTTTGATTGAAGCATACAACGAGTGGCGAAACTGGGCTGACGAAAATGCTTGCTGTGATTACAATTTTCATGTGGCAGTTACCTGGTGGTCCGAACTGGTAAGATTTTTTTAACTAAAGGATTTGCGCCAAGGTAGGATTCCATCCGCTTTGAGAACGTTATTTGGAGAAGGTAAGGGAGACCCTGGGCTGTTTTGATGTTTAAGTATTCTTGAAGCTGGATTTCTTCTGCCCAAGTTATTATCCCAAAAAACCATTCTTTCCCAAAAATGTTTGGATTTTGCCATTATGAAGCCTAAACAGGTATTTAAGCAGGTATATTTTCTAAGAGGGTATAAGTTTGGGGTCAAAATAATATGAAGATTATTAGAATTCATAGAGATAATTAAAAGTTTATTAGATTTGAGGCCAGGTAGGAGCAGTGGTGCCATTTCGTGAAAATGACGGGAGGGGGTGTAAGATTTATTTTTCGAAATTTAGGTGGGGGGGGGGGCAATTCCTTTCTTTCGATTTTTTCAATGAAGAAACCATAATAATGTAAATAGGGTGACAATTGTTCCATCCCCTAATTGGTGCTCCTGGGGAGGGGGTCAGTTCGGAGTGTCCCATTGAGCCTGCACACGAGCCTAAAGAATAGAAACTTTTTCCAAGAACGTGTTCTTTTGCTAGTGATTATCTTGCTAAGAGCACACACTAGAATTCCCTTCGGGGGAGGGTAAATTTGAAGAATCAAAAAGAAATAAAGAAAGAAAACAGTTGAATTAAATGAAAATTATAAGAAAATGTAGGAAATTGCCAAATATAAAATATCTCAAAGGTGAATGGACCGACCCCCCCCCCCCCCCCCCCATTTTACGTGTCTAATCTCATTTAAAAATCTGGTTGTAGATGCGTATAACTTGACTTTATTTGAATTGAAATTCTTACTTGCATATACTGTGCACCATGCTTACTTAGACCGGTGGCACACTTGGTGGGTTTTTCAGAGTTTTTGTTTTACCGAGCGTTTTTTCCTGCTACTACTTTATCGCGTACACACTAAACATTCTACCGTCGTAACATCAGTCGATCATAATAAATATGATAGAGTACAATAGATCATAAATAAATCATATTAATCTAACAATTTCTATTTGATAGACAATAAGTAAATCATAAATAGATTATAAGCCTTTTTTGTATTTTCATTGAAAAAAAAAACAAAAAAAAGAAAGTTGCCCCCTCTAAATTTGAGGAATCAAATAGAAGTAAAAACGAAAACGGTTGAATTACATGAAAATTATAAGAAAATGTTTTGTTTTTTACTGTCAAATGTGTATGTCGTAATACTATCCTATACACCTCTACGGAACGCTTGGAAAAAAAAAAAAAAAAAAAAAAAAAAAAAGTCAAAGATGTCTCGGGCCTTAAGGTTATAGATTTTTGTGATTAATGAAGCGGAAGTAGATGCGATTTGTAAAACCACAGCAATTAATTCTTAGGATTTTTGATAATTTCGTTGTTTCGGCCTATCATTAAATAAACTTACAATCACATGAATTATGAATTAATTCATGACAGTAGTTCAGAATTAACGAAAAAGGGCAATGAACTAGTACTCGGTATTTCCACTCCTATGAAAAGCAAAGCGCTGCATTCCCCAGTCAAAGTGTCAATTCACGAAAACTTAGGAGGGGGAATGTACTTTTCAAAATCCAGAAGGGTAAGTTCGTCGTTTTTTCAATGAAAACGCAAAAAAAAGTTTTATTCAGTAAAATACCCCCAAAAAGGTTTTTGTAAATACCTAGGGGTTTGGGAAACCTCTTGAAGGAGCATTCCCCCCCCCCCCAAATTGATGCCACCGGCCCCAGTTGGAATAGACAACCTGACTATTTTTTAGTCATCTCCATTATATCTGTTATCGCCGTTATGGACATCGATTTGAACTTCTAAACTTTTCTATGGAAATTTAAGTAAATAGAGAGTCTCATCAAAAACAACTAATTGCACCATTTTAAGATAACAGAAATAGCTTTGAGATAAAGATAATGCCATGTGTCTTGCTAAAATACGATTTTTTGAAGAAACTTTCTGCTGTTTCATATTTCTCTTATTTTTTTTAATGCAATGATTTCACAACATTGACTGCAATTATTTATAATTGCATATTTATTTTAAATTAACAAACCACACTGCTTTTCTGTAATACAAACAGCAAGTAGAACTATGAGGAATTATTCTAAGACAGTTATATTCTAAACTAAATCGTTAAAAAAATGCTCTTGATTTGTTTTTTATCTGAATGAATTGCTTTTTTTTTTTTTTTTTTTTTTTTTTTTTTTTTTTTTTTTTTTTTTGTCCCGGTTATGTAAAACTAGGTGAAAAGACACTAGGCGCATTCTGATTGTTGAAAGGACGGATCAACAATGTCTAAGAAAGGGCTGAGGGTGTTAAGTTGAAACTTATTAGGGTTACAACTATTAATAGGGCTATTAATTTTTTTACAACTATTAATTTTTTTTTTTTTTTTTAGTCGAATTTTTTTTTTTTTTTAGAACTACATCACAGAGCTGGACGTTGCTGAACCTTTGCTTTATTTTTGATAAGTGTTTTAGACACATTTTCAGCTGAAGGCATTGCTCATCAACTCCACTGAAAGCTGGGACTTGAATGTTCAATATGTTATAGACAGCTCCATGCTTTACGTGTCGTAAATAACAGCTGGTAGTGTTCTATACTCTCTAGTAAAAGGTAAGTATTTAATGGTTCATTAATTGAAATATTAGCTCAGCAAACTCAATACAGTGATTCAAAATCATATATTGCTTTATTGCTCATATACTGCAAAATCATATATTGATACTTTACGTACGGAGAGCAAGTTTTTTCGCTGTTACTTCTGTTTTTACTATTAGCGGTGATTTTGCTAAAATTGCAACACTGCAATGCATAAGGGAGTCAGTATTATGTTCCATAAGAAAATACGACGTCATAAGTAAATGAATTTTGCATCCGTTCCTTCTCAGGATTAACGGTGATATTATACCCTCAGCATTGTTATCTGTATGACAAAGGCACACTTACTTCGTGGAAAACATACCAGGAGGCAGGAGGTAAAGCCAATATTCAGTGAGCTATTTTCACAAAAACTGACGCTGACCTTTTGTTTGTATCAACGCCTGAATTTTACAAAAATCCTTTCCTCAGATCAATTTTGCATGTTAAGAATAAACTAGAACGAGTAAAAATTAACTGAAAAAGACACGTTTTTCTGGTGTAAGTAAAGAGCAAATTTGAAACTTAGAAGTAAACAAGTTATTGCTTCGAAATTTATACAACCGACATATATAAAACTAGGTAGAATAAACCGACTCATGATATTTCCCTATATTTGAAGAAGTTTGAAAAGATAACATTTCACTGAAAAGCGTTTTACTAACTTTTTCCCAGCCATTAAATCGATAACTTCAGTATTTTGTTTAAATTCTTTGCAAAAAAAAAAAATGAATAGAAAAAAAACAGTAATTTTATTTTTGTAAATAAAGGTTCATCAAGCAGGAATAACATTGAGACTGATTTAGAAGAAAAATCATTTGTTTCACCAGTCTTATCACCAATATAAGTATCACCAGTTTTACAGCATTGAAGAGAGGAGATTTAGCTATTTACACACGGTAAGAGTACTCGGTATGCATTAACAAAGAATTAACCCGGAATATAGAAGGAATTTATGAATCACTTTTACTGGAAAAATGTTTACCTTCACAGAAGAAATTAACAGTTGGAGAAGTATACCGCCCACCGGCAGGATCTGTTTCTTCATTCTTGGAAAACTTAAGTCAAATATTGGATCATCTAGAGAAACAAGGGAATGAAGCTATCTTAATGGGGAACTTCAACATCAATCTTACTCTTCCTCTATCTTCCGGTGCGACAGATCTGCTTAGTATAATGTCTACTTCGAATATGTACCCCTCGACGAAGATTCCAACCCGAGTAACTGCCACTTCCCACTCACTGATTGACAACATTTTTTCGACTCTGCCTCCAACATCAGCCTCAGTTCTGCTATCCGACACTTCAGATCAATTCCCTCTGCTTACAAATTTCAACATAGGGCATACAGCATAAATATCCAAACTCTAATGCTTCGATTAAGCAAGGGTTCACTACCTGGACACTGAATGATGAGAATTTGAAAACTCTTAATCAAAATCTGGAGAACACATCCTGGTAAAGTGTTATGAATACAGATGATGTTAATTCAGGATTTGAGGAATTTCATAACATTTTCATGAGAATATATACGGATTACTGTTGTGAAAAGCGTTCAAGGAAGACGGGACGGAAAAATCGACCCATAAGCCCTTGGATTAGTCATGGACTGCTCCAGTGTATTAACAGGAAAAATAAACTGTGGATGGATTACACAAATGACCCATGCATTGCAACGCTGGAGAACTATGAACAATATAAAAAATGTCTTCGATCAGCTTTACGTATCAGTTTTAAGTGGGCAGAAAAACAGCAGATTCTGTTGTTATATATATATATATATATATATATATATATATATATATATATATATATATATATATATATATCCTTTACTACTTTAGCATTAGAAGTAGTTACTAAATCGCTCTGGCAAAGAAAACAATCAGTGCCTACAGTGTTATTTGAAAAAATACACAGAAATCCCAAAATTATACAGAAATTACACAGAAATCCCAGTTTATATATATATATATATATATATATATATATATATATATATATATATATATATATATATATATATACACATATATACATATATATATACATATATACATATATAAGATCATTTTTCAGAGCCCTTTCCTTTTAAATAAATATCGTTTATATGGTATATCTGGCGAACGAAGGCTCTTAGAATCTGTATCTTTGCTATCGCTTGTTAATTAGACACAGTATTTTATTGTTGTTATGTACATCTTTTACATTGTATGTTTTGACAGTTTTTCCATTATCAAGAAATATATATTCAACATTTTACTATTATTTATCCTCTTTAGTAAAGTAGATAGACAAGGAACTCAACATGATAGAGTAGATTTTCAAATAGCTTTTGCCTGAATTTTACAAGAGAATTTGGAAAGGGGTTGAACTGGTGTCAATCTGTTTGTTAAACTGAAAAGGGGTGTCACTTTTGAGCCAGCCTGGGTCACATTCTTGGTAGTTCCGCTACTGACTACACAAATTAAGGCATGGATTCGTAGACATCAAATGTACTAGAACGACCAATATCAAAATAATAAGTAGTATTAGGGGTGTATCATTCTAGTTAAGAAAGCAAAGATAGCACTACAGCTGAACTGAGAGTCGCTAGGCAGCACCCCTTATTTGAGTCGCTAGGCAGCACATGCTCATTATATAAACTATTAAGTGTCACCATTCAAACATTCATTACCAGAATGTTTGTATTCAGAATATAAACAACTTTAAGGGGGTTCTCTGGGCCAATCTCAGGGATTTGAACCAATTTCGGTGGGTTCTCTCTATTTCTCCTTCTTGTATACACACCTAGTAGGCTATAGAATGAGGGAAAAAAAAGTTTTTCTTAAAATGCCTCTACTACGCTGCCTTTCTACTTATAATTAAAATGAATGAAAATACATAGTGATAATAGGTACAACATTTAACTAAGAAAGGACGGAATATTTGGGTTCTACGTCCAGAACCCATTATCAACGGAAATAAAAAATACAAACTAAACATCTAAATACAAGAAAATAAAACAAAGAGATGAAAGAATCTTTGCAACAGAAAACTAAACAGGAAAACACAAAAGAATTACATATCTGGTAACTATAGTGGTTACAAAGTACATTTTCTAAACCAAATCGAGTATTATGTCAAAAACCGTGCGCAAAGCAAGACTAACTTTGATATTAGGGTCTATTTTTTTTTTTTTTTTGAGGCTCTGGTTTAAATTTTAACTTAAACGGTTTTTTTTTTTAGCAAATGTCCAATCCAATATAGCTAATAAAATTGGGTACTAAAGCTGGTCCTAAGAGAAAATTACCAATGCTATCAAGTCCCAACCAGGGCCATGTCAAGGATTTTTATTTTTTGGAATGGGGATTACTGAAAGAATATTGTTTGGGGGTGGGGGTTACCAAAAGAACTTTTTTTTCAGGTAGAGGAGGTTAATGGCCTTTTTACTTTCATTTCTAAGGCCAATTTGCAATTCAAAGAAATATTCTTTAGTTTTTAGGAGTTTTTCAGCTACATTTTATGACCAACTTATGAAGCAGAGAAATATTTTAGGGGGAAGAGGGGCTCAAATCCAGTAACCCACCTACCCTGGCTATTTCTGCGGCCTCAATGCTGCATGTTTTTTTTTCACTAATAACCACAATGCGGTCTTTGATGATAGTGCTACAAGCTTTTTATTTTTTACGCTCTATAGCCACAGATCATTGATGCTGTGTGAAATCTGATCACAGAGCTAATATGTGAAACCTAATAGATAATCTGTGCTATAGCTACAAAGAATACCAAGGACATTGAATATAAATTCTGATTTTACGTATCAGTTTTTTTGGATTTTATGGACAAAAAAAACCTCCACGTGCAGTTTCTTTATTCAATTTTAACAAAAAAAAAAAAAAACTCCACGTGCAGTTGTTGTACTGTTTGCAGTTGAAACTACACCTACATTTTCGGTAGTTTTTGTTGTAGCGGGAGATAAATGTTAAAAAAAGAAAGGGGTGAAAATTGAGTACTAAAGAAGCTAAAAACATACGACACCACCAGATGAGGGGTATGCAGCTCCATTTGAAGGTGAAGATGTCCTTGAGATTCAACAGATTGCTAATGTTTGAATTTCTAAGGGCGAAAAGCGTTGCAAAATAACTAATCAATGTCGCTTATTTATTTTAACACTTCAAAGTGATAACATTGACGAAAACATGGTACTACCCTACACTGGCGTAATTTCGTCATTATTCAGGGGGGTGGGCAAAGCTGGAGCAACTTTTCCCTAATAAAGTGAAAATGAGCGTAAAAACTGAAAAATAAGCCATTTGTTACCATGAAAGTACTACTAAAATACTTTTTAGAACTAAAACAGTAAATATATACTAAAGAGAACTGATCCATTTCTGTTGAACCTTGAATTATGCAGGCTCACAATAGTACTGACAAGATTTTTGAAGAAATTAAATTTCAGCTGGGGAGGCAAACTCAAGTCTGGGGGGGGCAAATTGAGATCTGGGAGGGCCAGTTACCCCCCCCTCCCTGCCCCTTAGCAAATTACACCCGCGGTTTTTAGGCATGAATAGGCCTTAAATGGGTCCAATAAGCAAAAATTTTTGTTTCGATGTCCATGGTAGTTTAAGCTTCAAATTTTTGAAGAATATTATTTTGTTTTTCAATCACCCGCCCATGTACTGTAAGCAGCTAGCTACGAGAAACATTGTTTATGAAATATTGTATTCAAACCTGAAACGGGTCGATCATTTCTTTGATCTTCACCATTTGCATTCCCTTGCCGACTCCAAATAAATCCACGTCCCCAAGTCAATCTTCTTTCCTGAAAAAAAAATGTTAGTTAGTTCGACTCCAATCAATTTACTTGGTCAAGCCTATGTCCTAATTTGGATTTGAGATCTCAATTAGGGTTTAAACGAGCTATGAGCTAGTAAAACTGAAGCACAAGAAGTAATACAAGGTAACCCATAACAATTTTGTTCCCTATTCTTCTCCATATTTGCTTCAGTTCCTGCATTTTGATAAATTGTTATTTTAACTAACAAACATTTGAATTTCTGCGTCTGAATTTTTTTTAAATACAAATCCATGAAAAGTTCTAAATCAAGGAATCAAAATCCGAAACAAGGTACCGGCTTTAGACCCTTTTGAAGGGTACCACCATCTTTCCTAATGATCAATGTGATCTAAATAAGATAAATATAAACTAGATTTTTGCACGGTAGGTCATGCAACGTTTTGGTTGATTGTCCGATTAGCTAGCTCTTAAAGATCGTTTTTTAGGGAAAGTTTCCCAAGGGTAGACCCTGGAAACGAAACGCGTTGTGAGACTAAAAAAAGACCCTGGGCACATTCAAGTCTTCTAATTATCAACTAGCAGCATCTAGCATTCCTCAGAAAAATTATAATAAAAAATGAAAATCAAAATAAAAGAACCACTTTCACCTTTCTCCGTGTTTTTTTTCTTTTTTTAGTTTCTTACTTTTTATTTACACTAAGCCCAAAAAAAAACACCTAGTTTTTATTCGTCTGCGAATAATTTAGACTACACCATTTTATAATCCGCCCCTACCACTACTTATGAGGCAATTTTATAGCTGGAGAATTCGTGTCTACAGTGCGGGTCAACCCCTTAAAAGGCTAGTAAGATACATTTTCACTGACAACTGCTATAACAAGCAAAAATACCAAATTCTTGTATCCAATAAAAATGGAATCGCTAATTAAAAATGTCATAAATAGCTTCAATAATGTTTACTCAGTTGAAAAAACAAAACAAAAAACTTACCTAAATACCTAAAATATCATTAATAGATTAGTAGTGTTACAAATCTTACACAAAAAGTACATGAATCTATAATTCTAAACTGACTGATTTTACCATTTTTGACTGATTTTATGTCATTCTTGACCATCTTTGACTATTTTTAAATCATTAGTGTTACAAATTTTACACAAAAAAAGTAGATAAATCTATAATTCTAAACTTGTTTCTATAGTTCTAAACTGACCGATTTCGTATTTTTGACTGATTTTCTTACTTTTGTACATTACTTCTATTCCGAAAAAAAGACTTGAGCTGAATTTTGTTGGAGTAAGACCAATAACTTTAACACCCACCTTTAGCAAAATTTACGAAACTTTTTAAGCAAAATGGTTAAAAATTCAAATTGAACTACTAATTGATCCAAAGCAATTTAGCAATATGTCAAAGACGTCCAAGAAGCACTACCTGATTCGTCTGCCTGATTTTATTTTCAAACATGTGGATGAACCAGGTAGATGGCTTAACCTTATAACAATCGATTTTAAAAAAGGTTTTGATTTAATACAGCATGATATGTTAATTCAAAAGCTACCTGTGGAATTTTCTGTAAATCCTAATTTAGTTTGTGTTATTCGAAGTTTTTTATCTAACCGATTTCTAAGAGTAAAGTATAAAAAAGTTTTTACAGATCCTCTGCCAGTTTTTTGTGGATTTCCTCAAGGGACTATTTTAGGCCCAATTTTATTCCTAGTCATGATCAACAACATTGCTAGTGATATGGAAAGTAGATGGAAATACGTCGATGACTTAAGCATAGTAGAAATATGTGATAAAGGTGACTCCAGCAGAACTGCGGCAATCATCGAAAAAGTGAGACAGGAGTTGGCGTCTTCACTGATGACCGTGAATGAACAAAAGAGTAACATTTCACCATTTTACTTTTTTAAGAATTTTAACCCTATTTTTGATCCCCCTGCCCCTGAACAACAAATTGTAAATAAAACTAAATTACTAGGAATAACCATTACTTCTGATCTAAAGTGGGAAGCGCTCACTACAGAGTTGGTGAAGAGAGGTAACGCTAGCTTACAAATGTTAAAATTAATGACAAAATTTCGTGTTCCACCAACCCATCTTTTAAGAATTTACTGTACTTTTATTAGATCGCTTTTGGAGTATGCTGCCCCTGTGTGGCATTTTGGCTTAACTCTGGAACAATCTAACCGCATCAAAAGAATCCAGAAACGTACTCTCTTTATAATTTCCCCCGGACCTGAAATTCTGTATTCTGAACTATTTAACTCAACTTAAATTTGAGTTGGTTTCGCTGGAGCGAAGGAGGCTGAAGCTGAGTATGGATTTCGGCAAAAAATGCCTTGATAATAATAAACACCGTGATATCCTTCCCTCAGATTTTATCCCTAAACGACCAACAAAGGTTGTCGCGGGACCAGTCCCGAAGCTGACAAAAATAAAAGCCAAACATTTACGGTACGATAGAACGTTTGTTCCCAGTTTCGTGAACGAGTACTATGTTACCCTCTAAAAAGTAGCATCTTTATTTATGTTTATTTGTGTATTTTTATGTATTAATATGAATTTTTCCCCTTTTGAAAAAGGGGAAAAAATATAGATAATTTATTTAGGACATTTCAGAATACTTTTAGGGATAAGCGGGAGATTTAATAGCATGATGTTAAAGTGTGATCAAGGATTGATTTCATCATGGTTAAAAACATTGGTTAAAATTTTAGGATACTGAGGAAGGGTGATCGGTTTAGAAAATAATAGGTTAGTAAATGCAGCTTATCTGGAGGTGTTTCAGGATAGAAAGAAATGTTCATGGGCCTCCCAGGTGAAATCAATCTTAAATAGTTGTGGGTTATCAGGTGTTTGGAATTAAGGGAAGGGGATAGGGCTGGAAGTAGGAAATGTAGCAAAACTAGTAAAGGGAGTGCTTGAAGATCAGGAGATTCAGAAATGGCAGTGTGAGGTCGCAGCCTCGGTGTCCCTCGGCATTTACCGGCAATGGAAGGAGGTCTGGGGATGTGATAATTATTTTAAAGCGGGTTTAAATAGTGAAGAAATTAAGTGGTATATATATCAGGGAGGGGTAATTTTCTAGCACTTGGAGCAAGGAGGAAATATTTAGGGAGGGTAAGGGTAAAGGAGGGTCCTTACTCATGCCCTATGTGCGGAGAAAATGGTGAGGATCTGCTTCACTTCATGGCCCTTTGTCCCGAATTACAGGATTTAAGGAAAGAATTATTTTTTGGTAATGTGGGGACAAGTGAGTGGTTGGTTTCAGTAATGGGATCAAAAAATTATGGGACAATAAGAATGATAGCAAAGTATATAAAATTGGGTATGTCACATAGAGATACATTTTTGTAAAGGGGGTGGGGTGAGTTTGGAAAGTATTGTTGTATGTTTGTAAGTTGTTTTCTTGTTTGTTATTTTTGTAGTCATGGCCCTTGATAGGTGTAACATACATCTATCTATTTATGTTAGTTTAATGGTATTGTGTGGTTTATTATGTCTTTGTAATGTTTTGTAATTTTGCGTTGTTATTGTTATGTAGGCTACCATACTTTGCTATGAATGTTATAATCATGTGCTATTATTTTGTGTGATTTTCCTTTTTGTGCCATGGCCCAAAGTGGCTTTTATTGCAATAAATATCTATATCTATCTATGATTCTTTATGACACTTTGACC
This sequence comes from Artemia sp. Qi Xiang Cuo, assembly GCF_049724085.1. NCBI lineage: Eukaryota > Metazoa > Arthropoda > Branchiopoda > Anostraca > Artemiidae > Artemia > Artemia sp. Qi Xiang Cuo. Next base: position 20,458,353 of record NC_142808.1, on the reverse strand, counting down.
TATGATATGTATTTATGACGCAAACCGTAATTTGCAATTGCTATGAAAGTGGTTTTAGAATAAAATGATTTGACTTTATTTCAAAGAGTTGACAACGCTAGTTAGGACAGCAGTGACCTCCACTCGACCGTCCTCTCTACACAAAAGTAAATAAAATATATCAGAATAAAATAGGTCCTCTCCAAACAACTGCGAGAGAGTAACTAAATAATAGCGTCAAACATTGAATGGCTATAAAAATTTGGGAAATTATTTTGTGTGAAGCTTATTTTTTTCACAGAATTGCCATTGAATAGCCGGAGTGATGGTCAATATAAAATTATTTTACCTACTCAGAGTGAAGGTCCGGCTATTCATGGCAATTCTCCATTAATATTATAGCTTACACATTTCATTATAAAGAAAAAAGATTATTTGATTCAAACCAAATCAAATTATTTTTAATAGATCTAAATAACATTATTTCATAAATAAATTTTAAGACCCCATTGATAGGACATAGATGAAAGACCTATAGGTTATTGATATAATTCGTGTTCAATTTAATGTTTTTATTTGTTTACTTTTAAATTTTTACAATTTCTCAATTTTATTTTTATTTAAAATAATAAACATTTTCGTTTTATTAGGTCTCTGGAGTTTTGATGTTTCCTCATTTCTCATTTTAAGTGTTTACAGGGCTCTTTTTCTTCCATGATTTTTTAAAGGTTGATATTTTAATTAATTTTCCTGCTATACTTTCTAGCCCTAAAACGTGCTAGGAGGAAATAATTGCGGAAATGACTGCTTTTTTCTCTTGATTTTGTTTCCCTGAGTTTTGCCCTTTAATTTTCTTTTCATCTAATATTTCAGGAGATTTTGTTCTTGAATTTTGCAATATTTTTAATTGGACAGCCAGGGTCGTATTCAGGGGAAAGTAGACCATTTGAACGTCTCCCCCAAAATTTGTGTCCAACTCGTAGAAAAAGTAACAAAAATACATGTAAACAAACTTTTATTATGCGTTGCAAAGTATTTTTTCACCACCCCCCCCCCCCGAACAAAACCCTGAAAACGGCCCTCAGGATAGCACTTCTTTGACGACTATTGGCAAACCTTTGATTTAGTAAATCAGGCTATTTACTATATTTTGAAGACGAAAAATAAAACTTGCTTGTTTGATGATAGCATGAAGAACTCCTGTAGGTGCTACATATTCTTTGATGCTGCCATCCACCCATACATGATGTACAAGCTGCATGTAGTTCTTGCTAAACTGGGTTTGCCATCTGATTTTGTACCAACTGCTCCAATCACAAACCCTTTGCAGGCGATGAAGTACTGCGTTAACTCCGGACAATTTAGTAATGCCTGAAGAGCAGCATTCAAATAACCAGTGTTGCCCAAATTAGACAATCCAAACGCGCCTAGAAAACGTGATAAAATCTATTTACTGTTATATTTATATATGATTATATTTTATGCTATATTTGTATTTTATAAAAAAATATTTTATGATAAATTTTTTTAATTATATTTTATATTATATTACTTATATTGATAATTTGACGAAAATCCATTTTGTTTTCTTCTCACAGCTTCTTTTTCTTATAGTAATAGAAACAATATTACTGCAAAGTCAACATAAAATATCCTTATAACAAAATAACAATGTCTTCATTAATCAAATATAAGAAATATTCAGGCGGACGTTGAGCTAAATTCAAACAAACTATTAGCATGTGAACTTTCAAAAAGGTGACAAAGCAGTACCTCAAGAACAGCTTATATTATTTAGACCTTTAAGAGTAGGCACTATGTGTATACTTTTAGCACTCCAACTACAGTTACTGTAACTAATGACACAAAGAGTCGCAAGGTGAAACTTCTAGGAAATGTTTAGGGGTGTTCCAATTAAACAAAAAACTGTATACATGCAGGTTTTCAAAAAGGCATATAAGCAATATCATAGGAAGCACCATTCTATAATAGCTAGAATTATAATTGAAACTTCTAAAGGAGCTAATCCGATTCAAAAACAAAAGTCCTATTGCCCTTTCTAAGAGTGAAAAGAGATTGGAGGGCAATCAGCCTGTCTCCCAAGCCCATTCATTTCTCAAACACATCCAGTCAAAATTTCGAGACAAGAATTTTGTTCAGCATAGCAGAACGGTCACTATGTCTTTAGGGATATTGGGCGTGCCAAAAATATTAATTTTTTTCATAAAAATGACTTTGTCAACAAAAAACGAACAGAAATTTATCTAAAAAAACTATCCACAAAACAATCTTTTCAAAGAAATGTAAAGAGCTCCATTAAGCCAAAAACGGGCAGAAATGAAGTTAAGTAATCATCCAAGCGTAAAACTATCACAAATGACTATCAATAAATAAAAGAAACTTCTAGGAAGTGTTTAGGGGTGTTCCAATTAAACAAAAAACTTTATACATGCAGGTGTTCAAAAAGGCATATAAGCAATATCATAGGAAGCACCATTCTATAATAGCTAGAATTATCATTGAAATATTTAAAGAAGCTAATTCGATTCAAAATCAAAAGTACTAGTGTCCTTTCTAAGAGTGAAAAGAGATTGTAGGGCAATCAGCCTGTCTCTCAAGCCGATTTATTTCCCAAACAGATCTAGTCAAAATTTTGAGACAAGTATTTTGTTCAGCATAGTAGAACGGTCACTATGTCTTTAGGGATATTGGGCGTGCCAAAAATATTAATTTTTTTCATAAAAATGACTGTCAACAAAAAGCGAACAGAAATTGATCTATAAAAACTTTCCACAAAACAAGCTTTTCAAAGAAAAGTAAAGAGCTCCATTAAGTAAAAAATAGACAGAAATTAAGTCAAGTAATAATCCAACCGCAAAACTACCACAAATCACTATCAATAAATAAATGGAACTCAAAATGGACAGAAATTAGAATACATGGCCGAATCAAACTCGAGACGAGCAAAAATTAACATTAGTATAGCTGATAACCCCCATGCCTTCTCAAGACCAGAACATAGTTTGCGCTTTACTGAAAACAAAATATGTTTAAATTTTTTTACTTTTTTTACTTAAATAAGTAAAAAACCTTTTTTACTCACTTTTTTACCCTTCTTTCTTTTTTAAGGAATAAATATCAGCATAGGTATGTGAAACTGACAGTCCACAGTCTTTTTTTTTTCAGTAAAGCCTAAGTTACGTTCTGGTCTTGAGAAGGCATGGGGGTTGCCAGCCCTAGTAATGTTTATTTTTGCTCGTCTCGAGTTTGACGATCTTTTTTTATAATTTATGTTCTTTTTTAGTTTCATTTAATTGTTGATAGTGATTTGCGATAGTTTTACGCTTTGATGATTATTTGATTTTATTTCTGCCCATTTTTGGCTTGATAGAGCTCTTCACTTTGCTTTTCAAACTTATTCTGTGGAAATTCTTTTTTAAATTAATAAAAATATATGACACCGTCATTCAGCCAGGAGAGGGGCTGGCCCCCCCCCCTTATGGGTGCCATTAGCCTATCTTTAATGGTTGCCTTGCTTCATTTGTTGAAGCATTTTTTGTAATTTCATTTATGTGTTTATATACTGCTCGATTTTAAGGGGAGTAAGTTAATAATTTAGTGAACAAAAAATGACAAACGGTCTCAAGAGAACAAGAATAACGGTAGAGTATCAGAAATGACTGTTTCAGATTAATATAATAGGTCAGCAGCTGACCGTCAGCTACCTGCCAACTGAAATACATTTTTCCGAGCTCTCTGTTGAGGCAACGCTGGCAAATTGTAATTTTATTCCTTCTGCCGATTAATTTTGTCACGAAACTTATAGGGAGGATGAAAAAAGTTTCATAAAAAAGCTATCAAAATTGAATACAGTCCCAGCGGGGCTGAATATTTATTCTTCGAAATAAAAATCGAAATTGAGCATGATTTTTTTATTTTTTGACTTATCGGACTATATCGGTAAGTATATGCATTTTTTAAACTGCTGCAGATTAACCTAGCCTTATCTACTTTGTCATCAATAAAAAGAAAATCTAAAAACAAAAGAATCCACCTATTTACAAAGAATGTAAGGTTGGGTCAACTTAGAGCTTATCAGCAAAGTGTGACCTTCTTGCTATAGAAGCAGCATAGCTGCTCAACGAATTATCCTAAGATGCAACAGTCTCCTCCCTGATGAGTCCTTTATGCCTCTTTTCTGACGTCGTGCATCAAGCCAGTCATGGAATCCGCATGTCCCCTTTTTGTTAGTGCTCCAGAAGGCCATATTGCTTTTCTCCTACGCCCTCAAAATCGACCAGCTCATGCAGCAAATTCTGGAAATCCTGATACTAATCCTCTGCAATCGATCCAAGGCCGTTCTGACCTGGTAACAATGTCGGTCTCTTATTAATACAAAAATTCGCCTCCATCATAAGAGTCATGTCCCATCTAAGTCTGGCAGGACTATCTTCAGCAGGGTACACCCGATCAGGGATATTTAAAAATGAGCTTCACCCGACGATTCGTCACCACCTAGAATAGCCTCCCACCTTCGGTAGTCCCACAAACCCCCTCGTAAATTTCACAAGAAGGTACAGAAAATATATTAAAGTAGGAAACCAAAATTAAACGAGGAAATTGTTAAGACTAGCGGCACATCAGCAATGTTGATTGAGCCACAAAATTGAAATAAAAAATCGGAATATGAAGGTTGTTTCGAATTTTTCTGGTTCAGCAGGGTGAACTTGAACAGTCAGTAGCACTGATATATTATAATTTATATTTGATGAGTGTTAAAACACCATAATTTCTCCATAGTTAACACCATAGTTAACAGTTGTTGGCACATAGTTAACAGTTGTTGGCACAAATAGTTAACAAACACCACCATAACAAACACCATAGTTAACCAAAACAAACACCATAGTTAACAGTTGTTGGCACAAATTGGCCACACATCATACAGCGAATGAATCGGTCGAAGAGGACTGTGCCACAACCTTATTGTCTTCTTTTGGCCACAAACATTATTATCTTCTTTTGGAAGATTTTACCAATGTATGGGCGAAAAAGTATATTATTTACTTACTTTCGACTAAAACCAACCCTCCGAGGGACCAAAAGATCTTGGAGTCAATTCTGACGACCATCCTGTCAGTTGCGACTTTCCCGGTGATATTCAGACAGTCTTTGTTCCATTCCTGACCATGTCTCCAGAATCCTCTCTATTGTTCCCAGTCTTCCTTAAGTTTGTGCCTAGTTTTCATGTCAAAGATAGTTTTGGTTCACAAAAAAGGATGTATCTACATACTGTACGCTCGGGACGAAGCAATATGTGATTAAAAAGCTGAGGGCAACGTAATTTGGGGATAAGCAATAGTTCTTCAAAATAGTTAGCAACAAATGCTTATTTTAAGAGCACATAGTTTATTTAAGGATGATAAGCCCTTCAGAGCCCCCAGGGCAAAAGTTGTAAGTTATGCCCTGAGAGATAAGGTTTTTTTAGATTGAGGTGTCGTAAAACTTCAAAAGGGGCTCATTCAATTTTAAATTGAGAGCACTAGTGCCCTTTATAATATTTGAAAGTGATTGGAGGGTAACTAACCCCCCTCTCACGGCCAACATTCCCCCAAACACATCCAATCAAAATTTTCAGATAGCCATTTTGTTTAACGTTGCAGAAAGTTCTGGAAATTAGGTCTTTGAGGATGACCCCCCTCCAGCCCTCAGGGCAAGGGTTTGTAAGTTATGCCTTGGCGGCATATACGGTTTTTATTGAAAGTGTTGTCGTAGAAACTTCAAAAGGGCCATTTGATTAGAAATTGAAAGGGCTAGTGCCTTTTTTAATAGTTAAAAGTGATTAGATAGCGACTACTGCCCCTCTCACGCCCACCATTTTCCCAGACATCCATCCAATCAAAATTTTGGGATGGCCTTCTATAAAAACCTTACATGGCTTCGGTGCATAACTTAAAACCCTTGCCCTGAGGGTTGTGGGGGAGTGTCGTCTTCAAAAACAAATTTTCTGTGTGGAAATCAACTGCGCCGAACAAAATGGCTATCTCAAAATTTTGATTGGATGTGTTTGGGGGAATGATGGGCGTGGGGAGGGGGGGCTAGTTGCCATTCAATCCCTTTCGACAATTAAAAAGGGCAATAGTCCTTTGAATTTCCAATCAAATGAGCCTGTTTTGAAGTTTCTACGACAACGCCTTCTATATAAGCCTTATATGCCCCAGGGCATAACTTAAAACCCTTGCCCTGACGGTTGGGGAGGGGGAGTGTTCTCCTAAAAAACCTATTTTCTATCTGGAAATTAACTACATTGAACAAAATGGCTATCTCACAATTTTCATTGCATGTGTTTGGGGGAAAGATGGGTGTTGGGGGGGGCTAGTTGCCCTCCAATTCCTTTCAACTATTAAAAGGGGCACTAACCCTTTGAATTTCCAATCGAATGAGCCTTTTTTGAAGTTTCTACGACAACGCTATCTATAAAAACCTTATGTGTCCCCAGGACATAACTCAAAACCCTTGCTCTGAGGTTCGTCGAGGAGTGTTCTCCTCAAAAACACATTTTCTATTTGGAAATTAACTACGCTGAACAAAACTTAAAACCCTTGCCCTGAGGGTTGTGAGGGAGTGTCCTCCTCAAAAACATATTTTCAATCTGTAAAACAACTATGCTGAACAAAATGGATATCTCAAAATTTTGATTGGATGTGTTTGGGGGAATGATGGGCGTGGTGGGGGGGGGGGCTAGTCGCCCTCCAATCACTTTCAAATATTAAAAAGGGCACTAGCCCTTTAAATTTCCAATCAAATGAGCCTGTTTGGAAGTTTCTACGACAACGCCTTCAATACAAAGTGCTTGGGTACGGAGAAAAAAACAAAAAAAAACATTGTTCCCATATCGTTCTTTACTTAGGCAGCGCTGGCGCGCTGCCTATGAAATCCAAACTGTGCGGGTGAAATGAGACTTCGTTCGAGTAGTTGCCCTCCAATCACTTTCAACAATTAAAAAGGGCACTAGCCGGTTGAATTTTCAGTCGAATAAGCTTTTATTAAAGTTTCTACGACAACGCCTTCTTTAAAAACCTTATATACCCCAAGGGCATAACATAAAACCCTTTTTTTGCTAGCATTATATCTTCGTTCAGGATGCGATACTTGAGGCAGGCTTCAAAGTGAACTTTGCGTAAAACTCAGATTTTTTTAAACTAGTAAATTGCTCTACATTATCAGTAGCTTTGGCTCCAAAAGATTCCCAAGAAAAGACGGGAAGTGTGTAAAACATTAGCTGTCGTCTCCTTATCTATAAAATTCAATAGCTCGGCAAAAACTTCTTCCGCCAAACGTTCCCTCATCGTAATCTCTTCAGATACTAACTGCTCCATATATTTAAGTGTATACAAACATTGAGCATCATACTCCCAGGCAGGCACTAAAGTTTAAAATAAATTCTCAATTAGCTGAGGAACATCCACAATTATGTCAAAAGCACCTCCCAAAATAGTTCTAAAGCCCTCGAAAAGTCCATCCTTGAATATCAGTGGCTTCGACAAGAAGTCTCTTTTTGCAGTTTCCCAAATTCAGTTCTTGCTAATGGCTTACGTTTTAGATCAATATTGAGACTAATCTCAATAAAATGCACATTTGTCCTTTGGTGTACCTGAAACTTTTGGAACTAAAATTGGAGGATGAAAGAAATGAAATAACGGAGGTATTTAACATTAGCTACTATATGACACTTAATACCAGGGTCAAAATCATCAGAAGATCTTACAAATGTCGCTGGATATACCTTCCTGAAACAAGCTATTAATTAGTCATTCAATGGTCTAAAAAAATATCTAACACATCTTTTGAAAAATAGGAGAGACTTAAATTGGAGAAATCTGTGGATAAAGTACAATTGGGTATCTTTGACTTTGCAATTTATATCTTTTTGGCCGTAATCGGGATAAACATTTCTATCCTGCGGCAGAAAAGGGTAGAAATTAGTAATTCGCAATGACAAGATCGGAAAATTGTAGTGTATCCACATAGCCTGTCACTAAGTATAAGAACGACTTGTTATCTCAGAATTTTTGCTCGATGGCATTTTGGCCCTATTTGATTTGCAGAACAAAATACAGAAAAATTTCCGTCGCACCACCCTTTTCGTTAATTGGACAAGCTAAACATAGCCCAACAATTTTCACCAAGTTTTCTTTTTTTTAGGAGACTTGTGAATTTAAGAAACGTTATTCTGCCGATTTATTTTCATTTTTGGGAAACTTTAACGCCCATACTGGCCTCTCTCAGGAGGGCTTCTATGGATGGGTGCATCCTAAAGGATGTACAGCTAGAAACAAGTTTGGATTATTTTCAATAAGATGCCACAAAGGAGAAGTAAAGGATACCTTAGTAAAAAAAGAAATAAATGGGACAGACATTTATGGGAGTTTTGTTATAAGGAAAATGGTAAAGATGGGGAACCAAGGCTTTGTATCACACCATGCTTGATTTTATTTTAATTTTTGTGTTCATACGCCAAGTCATGTTGAATTTGAAGACGAAGATTCTTGCAAAAAAGCTTAAGACTGGACAGCTTGATCTGGTGATTGCAAAGACAAAACTCTGGGCAAAAAAAACATCTAACACATCCTTCGCTCGAGAAAACTGACCACCTTCTTCAAGCTATACGATTCTTTGGCATTAACTGTGCTCTCCAGTTTTGTATTTGAAACGGCCTTATGCTAATTATTGATAAAAAAAAAAAATAGTCGGTTAAAATGGCTAACCAGTCAGAAAAATCCCTCCTCCGCCTCAAAAAGTTAACAAGTATTTTTAGCCCTTGAAGACGAGAAACTTTTTACGAACTTAATTGAAGACGAGTTAAATAGGTTTATTAATAGAATAATAAATTATTACAACCATTCCTAAGATCAATTATTGCAGAGAAATTTTATGCAGCCTAAGCATCCAAGATGTTAAAGAAAACAAAATATTCTTTTTCTCCAAGGGTAGGGGTCCGTTTAAGAAACTATGGCTAAGCAATCAATTTTCGTGCTTACAATAAGAAAGCAAAATCATCGGACGTTGCTATTTATTTATTCTTACACATCAGAGTTGTGGAGTTATTATGACATCATCTCAGATATTGTGTAAGTGACATTTGTATGACGTCACTTCGTACAAACACCATAACAGTGAGGAAGTTATGACGTCATTTTATACATATAAGACGAGTTACTGAGCTATCACAGTTACTATAAAAATGACGAATGAATACAAAATGAATAAGGAACCTGAATTTCTGAAAAAATGTTTGAAAACTAAGGGTCTCTTACAAGAGAGAGCAGACCCTAATTTGAAGAATGAGAGATGGAGAAAAGGTTCAGGTATTGCTCCTGAGGATGGTACGCTGTATATTTGTCAGCCACAGGTTTCAAATGGTACAAGTATAGATAGTTTAACTTATGATAATAATACATATGCGACGAAACCTCTCTTAAAAAAAGGAGCACAAACAGAAAAGAAATACATACCATTGTACATACCCTGGAAAGAAAAATGTGCTTGTTGGAATATCTACAACTTTGTAGAGAGCGGACCCCGGTCCTTACTAGACGTGAATGTAAAAGTTTTAAAAAAATTCCATTTTCTAGAAATAGAATCTACGTTATCTGGGCACCCCAAATTCGAAAAGTTGGAAAAGTTTCAAATAAACTTGTTTAGTTTTTGACAGGTAATTCTGAGGATAAAGCAAATGATAAGTAAACGACATAATAAATTATACGGAGTAGGGTATATGGAATGGACATACCAACTATTGCACTTATTTGATGTACTATACCAGATGAAATCGAATTAAAATTCTCAATAAAATCTTTAGGGTTAAGTTGCAGTGGAATAGCTCCGTGTCGAAATATTTGACTTTACTGCAGTAACTCGTGATTCAACAAAGGGCAACTGAAGATTCATCTACATTAATGCTAACACTGCCCTCCTGAACAATACTAGCTTGACCTTTTCAATTCTTTGCGTCTTGCGTTACTGGTAATGAAAAGCTGGTGGACTCAGCTAGTTGCAAACTCTTTGCCTGCTGTAGTCTTTCAGTTTAATCCAACCAATCAGACTGAGAGACATAATAATAACGCTTGCTGATGTTTTTGTAAGGTTTTGCTTGTTTCTCAAATATACCGTCAGAAAATAGGTTGTTACTGGCAGTGAAGTGGCACTGCTTAACTAGAAATTAACTTGGCATCCATGAATTCTTTTATTTATCAGGCCACTTTGTATGTAAGAGGTGACTGCAGAAACCTTGGTGGTGGCCTTTGGTCTATCCGATTGGAATTTGAAAGCACTAGTACCCTTTTTAGAGCAGAAAAAATTAAAGGGCAACATAATCCCAGTCTAGCTAACACTTTTTTAACCCTCAAAGGTATTAGATTAAAATTTTGAGGTATCCATTGTCTTCCAAAAATTGTTGTAAGGTCAAATGAATATGCCTCGAGGGATCACATGGCCCTATAAATCTTTGGAACAGGGGCTATAATTGATACAAATAGCCATTTGTTTAATTATAAATTCTTAAAATGGATTAACAAGAGCAGTCTGTTTTCGTTGATGTATCTCTCACTGCGGCTGTGATTGCCAGCCGCTTGCTCAGTCACGTGGGTGTAGGCAAGGGGGGGGGGGTGCTAACAGCAAACTGATGAAGATGGCACGTCTCGGAAGCTACCAAAAACAGGCAAATAATAAGAGAATACAATGTGAGTTTACAACGCAAGTTTTCTAGTATTCGTAATTAGGCGTAAGCTTTCAGACAAAATTGAACAAAATTCCAAAATTAATCACCTGATCCAATCTGATATTTTAGGTAAAAGTATTAATTAAGGTCAGACATTTTAAAAACATAAACTGCCATTTGTCAGAGCTTTTATAATCCACCAGAAGCCCCATAGGTTCTTATATTGAAACTGTTTGCTTTGGCTTAACGTGGGCCAGTCACCCCTATACCAATTTTGGTATTTAATTTTGCCTAACTGTAAATTTTTGAGTTGAATTCTTAGAAGAAGCTGTTATCTAACCGTAATGTGATTTGTGTCAAATCGCTTTTGTGGTGTTTATGTTTTCTGAAAGTTGGAAGTTGGATAGTGGGTCTCTTATATTATACTGTTGCAGGAAAAGTAGAACATGGAAAATGTTAAAGGCCGAGTTTTAGCAAAATATAGAATTACTAGTTTCTAAAGACCTATATTCAAAGGACCTCGGGAACTATTAGTAAGACCCCTCCCCCCGCCCTCACAGACGCGGCTGGTCCCCTCTACACATGATGTTGCCTACGCCCATGCTCAATCATTCAATCTGTCGCAAATCCTGGCATCGAATTTGCCTCCAATCAACAGGGAGTAGGTCTTTTTGAGACATTTTGTCAGTTTCCATCTGAATCATAATAATGGCTGTAACTTAGTAGAAAGAAAGTCATTTCGCTTTGAAACTGATATTTAGCTGTTCAGCTGTATCTTTTGCTCTTGTCTATCCACTAACGATGTGGTATAATCATGCTTTTTCTATAAGTTTTGAGTTAAATATCTACGGCATCTGTAGTTTCTCAAAGCACCCTCTTAAAATTTCAATTTGGCCATGCAGATTTAAATAATCGACAACCTCAGCCTGCCACCCGGATGTAAACGCATGGTAGCAATTTACATATTTATTAAATATAGGCCTATTATTGTTTATGGTGGAGCACCCAAAGCATTAGCCTTTCATCAAGTATTATCTTTGGTTTATTTAATAGGCTTAGTCCCTTTTCTATATTTTGAGTTTCTGTGACCAATGTCCAAACCAGATTCACCTGACCAATCTTTGGAAGATTCCCTGGAATGATGCAGCTATTTCTCCTTCTCATGCCCTTGACCCTAGAAACATTTAGAATCAAGAAATTGTAACAGTCATCTCTAGACTAGGCTTACCATCAAGTCGATCTACTTCTAGTGATGGTGCAATAGGCTAATTTCTGTAGGTTCACCCCTGTTGAGTGACCCTAAATGTCAATTACCATCTGGCATGGGATAATTTTCAAGTAGTTCAAAAGATAAGAAAAAGAATAAGGTAAAATACTACTTTAGCAACTTTTTGCTATCTCAGAAAGGGGTTAGGCTAGGTTAGGAAAATGAAGCTTTCAGGGATGGCTCTAGGTAAGTTTTTACCAAAACATATTATTGACTTACATATAAAGTAAATATACCACTTGATGCCTTTTTGGTAAAATTCTACTTTAGCTACTTTTGACCATCTTGGAAAGGGGTTAGGTTAAGAAAATGAAACTTTCAGGGATGGGTCTACAGACTAAAGTATGTCATGGGAAGGTATTTTGAAGTACCTACCTCTACTCCTTCTTCCTCTAGAGGGTCCTGACCTTAGATGACCTTTAAAATATGTGGGCTATAAAAGTGAAACCTTGCAAAATAGATCTTCTGCTTAAATAAAGTACAACAAAATTGTTTTCAAAATTGCTTCACAACTTTGCTCAATCCCAATTTATAAGGTTTTAAAAATATGCAAATACATTTCCTGAATTTTGGAAATAAACTATTTATATAGCTTAAAATTCTTCTCAAATAACTGAAATTACATTTTCACAGCTAAATCCAGAGAAAAAGAAACTGATAACTGAAAATTAAGGTAAAAAGTTGTTTTGTCAAAATTTCAATGGGTATAGACCTGTCATGTAGGCAAATTTCATGACCCTCTAGAGGGAGAAGGAGTGGAGGGAGGTACTTCAAAATACCTTCCCGGGACTTACTTTAGCCTGTAGACCCATCCCTGAAAGTCTCATTTTCCTAACCTAACCCCTTCCCAAGATAGCCAAAAGTAGCTAAAGTAGAATTTTACCGCCTTTTTTTATGCTCTTCACAAGTATAATAGCCTAGTTATTTTTGTTGGAAATGAATTTTAGCCCCCACCCCTAGGCTATAGGGTAAGACACCCAGTAGTTGGCCACCTGCCTATTCTTGGACAGAATCTTTTATACTATTTTAATGACCAATTTACAATGACCCGTTTGTATGTCCGAGTTTAGGCAGAATTGTCACTTGTTAGTAAATTCAAAAATAGGAGGTGCTGTACAAGTGAAACTATTTAAATTAGTAACCTACTTGTTCAGAAATTCTTCAGAAATTTTTTGATACAAAAATTAAGTTTCTAGGTGGTATAATACAGTAATTAGAGTAGTTTAAATGTCAAAAAGTTTTCAAAGTGATTAAAGTGTCTGACTACTGGGTGTCTTACCCTATACCAATTCAGGGTATGTATTTGCACATTAGGGGTTAGGGGAAAAGTTTAATCTTACCTCTCATTTATATCAGTAATAAAATTTACCCCCTAAAGTGCAGATATATAGGCTAATTATCCAGAACCTCTTAGTAATGGTACAGATTGGTGAATATGTTGGGATTGCACAGGAAGCTAAGCAGGTGAGATTGGGTTATGTAAATCAGGAAAGATGTCCTCAGTGCAAGGATTGGATATTGCAGATTTAGCAAAACACAAACAAATTTGTGCTCTCCTTTCTTTTAGTGTGGTAATACCTACAGATTTAAGGAGGAAGGAGTATGGAATTTTTGCTCTCTTTGTAGATGATCCTGAGCAAATGCTTTTGGACTGACTCAATTTTGTCACTAAGCTTGTTTGAAAGATGTGAATGCCCAACTGGGCATGCATATTCTAATAGGGGCCTGATAAATGATAAATAAACAAAGAGGGGCTGAATCTTAGGGCAATTAAATTTGTTTAAAATTTTTAACATAAATAATGAAACGTTTGCTTGTTTAACAATATTTGAAAGATGCATGTTCCACTTAAGATTATTCGAAATTTTGACACCAAGGAGTTTAACATGTTTCATAAGCATTTCAGGTGAGATAGGGTCAAGGAAAGTGGGGGTGGATTTCAAAAAAAATTTGCCATTATATTTCATTTGTTGGAATTTACATTCATATTTAGGTTCATAGCTTTATTTGCAATGCTCTGAATTGATTATTAAGAAAAGCAAAAAGAGAATTTTACTCGAGGAAGTTTTAGGTGGTATCAGTTATGGCGAGATTAGAAGGACATCTTGTGTCAATTACTTAAGTATTACACCTGATGGAACTTTGTTGTTTAGGAAACATGTTGGGAACCCGTTAGCAATTTTATTGCAGAACATCAGAATCCTTAGAAAACTTGCACACTTTGTCCTGTATCACATTTTAAGGTTGTTTTATTTCTTGATAATACATCCATGTATTTTATATTGTTCTTTGGTATGGTTAGGGACATTTCTGTTGCTAATTAATCCAATTCAAGTTGTCCAAAATAATGTGATCCATTTACTTTCTAATAAATCTTATAGTGATTCTGTGAGATTGGAGTATAGAAGACAAAAAATTTTACCAGTTGCTGGTTTACAGGATTTTTATCACTAGTTGTTTATGTTCAAGTATAATAATAATAATCTACCTTTATGCTTCTCAGGCATGTTTAAGTTTAGGTCTGATCCCCACAATTATAATATTCAAACAAGCAAGGCACTATCTGCTTCAATTGCCATTGCTACAAGGTCTAAGTTCTCCTTTCTTTATCAAGGAATAAAATTATGGAATACTATTGATAAGACAATTAATGAAACAAGTTTTGAAGAATTTAGAAATATAATTAAGGAAAAAATGTATTCTAATTATGAGTTTTAAATTAATATTTGTCATTTTCATTTGTATTTGATTTATAAATTTATGGATTAGTAATAATATGATTATTAATGGTATAAAATGGTTGGGAAAAATTTAAAAGTAAAATCAAGGAAAAAATGTGTTCTATTAATGAGTCCTAAGCTATTATTATTATTTTTTTCTTCTTCTTTTGTTGTTTAAGGTGTGTGAAGGAGTATAGTGGATTATTTGGATAGTTTTTCCTTTTTTTTCTGTTGTCGTTATGGTGACTCCAGTAGCAACTCAGCAAGGAATTATGTATTTTATTTATATATATATATATATATATATATATATATATATATATATATATATATATATATATATATATATATATATATATATATATATGGAAAAAATGTATTCTAATTATTAATTTTAAATTATTATTTGTCATTTTCATTTGTATTTGATTTATAAATTTATGGATTAGTAATAATATGATTATTAATGGTATAAAATGGTGGAAAAATTTAGAGTGCATGTTTTTTTAGTTAAATAATTTCCAGTTCAGTTTTATTAACTTACTTATCTTTTTGTTCCATCTTCCTTTTATTTCTTTGTCACACAATTTTTTTTTAATTTGTGAACTGTTTTTCAACCACTTCCATTTCAAATGTTCCTCTATTTTTCAAATGTTCAGTTACTTCCCACTTTTTTCAGTATATCACAACGGTAAGAGCACATCCTGTCATTTCTAAATTGTTCTACTCCTTGTTGTTGCGTGTATTGTAACGGCGTATTTGCTTGTTCTTCACTTTTGTTTTAACTTTTAATTCTTGCTGTCGCTTGTATATGAATATATTGGTCTCTTTTCTGTAGGTTGAAGCGAACAAGGGGATCACCGCAATGACAAAGGAGCATTATCTTCTTGCAATGTCACTGGAAATGCCTATTTTTGCCGTTGTAACGTACTCCCCCCAAACACCTCCCAGTGCGTTAGACAATATCACCATGGACCTGGCACGAATGTGCGTAGCCACGAAGAAAAAATCCTTTTTTATCAAGAAGATTGAAGATGTAATTGTCTGTATAACAAATTTCTCAACTGGACGGTAAGTATAGTATAGATGTATAGTGTAGATCAATGGTTTCAAATAATGCATCATATGTAACCCCATAATAGTTGTATATATGTAGAGTATTATTATTCAAAAAAAAAAAAACTTTCCTATTGACCGACCATCATAGTACATAAACATAAAGTATATTCCCCAAGAGAAAGCATTTCTCATACAGTTTTCCAATACAAGTTTTATGATGACAAAATACAAGGCATAACATGGAAGAAGTATTACCATGCGGTCACGCAATAGAGACACGAACATATTCAGTCTCTTGGGAAATATATATTTAAGCTAATTTGAACAAATCGGAGAATGTGCTCAACTTATTTCTATTTACGATAAACCTTGGCGCTAACCACCCTATGGATTTACCAATGATATCAAAAGTAATATACCCACACAAATACATATGCTTGTGCATGTATATACATATACATATTGTCTCAAAACTGAGCATTGTAGGACGAACTCGGCTTTCTCTTATGTACTGAAATTTACAATAGATGGCATTCTGCATGTATTTCATAAATGATAGGTGACGATAGTATTTAGTGTCTAGAAACATACAACCATTGGATTTTATACACAATTTAAAGTTTCACATAATATATATTTTATAATCATGCTTCAAAAATGGAAGAGAAAATAAGAGGAAATCGAAAAATTAATATTCAACCTCTGCAAGTGCGCACACAAAAAAACAGACACAAGTCCCTTAATAACTATTAGTATTTTTCAGGGACGTCGGGTGGGTGGGGGGAGAGGAGGGGATGGGAATTTTGAATTTACCCCTCCCCTCCGAACTTTCTCTACCTCTAGGTTAATAAAAACATACCTTTCATATTATATTTTTATTGGATCAATTTGAAAAACAACAGTTGCCCACCTAATTATTGAAAAATATACTTTACCCCTCTAAATTTTCGTGACTTGACACTACTACTAGTTTTTCTCTATATGTCAGCAAGATAATGTGACTTTCCACCACTTTTGCGCCCAAGCTGATTTTTGCTTAGCTTTCAAAAGGAAAACTGTAGTTTCAACTATTTTCTAGCAACTGTTTCTACCTTTGAACCCTTCCCTCCCATTTGATTTATTTGTACGACTTGTGCTACAATACTTATTTGAATACAAACATACAATTACAGAGCACATATCAAAAGTGTCTTTTACAAAGAGAGTATTCTTTTTATTCAATCTTCTATTGAAGCCTCGCAAGGGAGAAACAGCTTGATATTCTGAGGCTGTATCCTTTCCCAAGGGATGAAAGTTAAAGAAGACCTTAGCTTCAAATTTATTGGTTAGTCTTGACTTTTCTTGAAAGCCCTGCTTCAAAATCAGTTTAAGAAAGTTTAGGGATACGATGCTATTCAACATGAACTTTTCAACAATAATTAGAGCTTCGTTAGACATTATAATACAAAATTTCAAATTAAAAAAAAGATTTCTTAATTTAAAAGTTAAATATATTTGTTTTTCGCTTTACAATTTTAATTTAAACATAATTTTGTATATGTTGTAAAATAATATAACAAAAATAGATAAACAACCACAATAATAGACTCATAGACTCATAGACTCATTTATTTATAAACAACTATCGTAGCCGTGGCCGAAGCCCCGACTAAATGGCGCTGTTTAGTACATTACATAAAACTGGTCACTGGCGGTTTAAATAACTGACAAAAAAAGGCACGAAAGAAGTGCTGTGACGGGTTGTTCGACACTTTGGCGGCACTAGTTGATTTTTATGGCGGGTGTTGGCGGTGATAGGTGCAGGTGGGGGAAGCAACGAACGGTGTTTCTGGGACGAAAGAAGGGACTGCCCAAAATTGCACATTAACTGTAAGCGCCTATCACGCAACGTTGGCAGTCGTAAGGTACTAAGGGCAACTGTAAGTAAGGATCAACGCACCTAAATAGTAACCAAAACTAAAAAAAATGGTGTTTTGATACCAACAGGTACATCATAAGAATTGCCTTATTATTCTGACTTAAAATATATAAGTTTCATTACGTTTAGTGTTACATATCACAAGCAACGAGCCAGAGAAAATTTGCCTGATTTTCCAAAAAGGGGGGGAAAGTCAAAGAATCTTAATGAAAATCATAACATCAGATTTAGCGTATCAGAGAACCTTATTTCAGAGGTTTTAACGTCCCATCTCCAAAAATGTAGAATTTTCTTCTTTTTTTTGGCTGGAAGAAAGATCCTGGATGCGTGTTTAGTGTTTTTTTTCCATCAGGTTTTATTCAAATGGAAATTAAAAGTTCTAGTGCCCTTTTTAAGTGACCAAAAATATAGAGGGCAACTGGGCCCCTCCCCCACCCCTTCGTTCCCCATAACCGTCCGATCAAAATTCTGAGATGGCCACTTTGTTCATAATCGTGGAAAGGCCTAATAACTAAGCCTTTGAATGTAAAATAACCCGCAGCCCCAGGGGAAAGGTCTAAGTTATAAAAATTTGCCCATTGTTTACATATAGTATTTGTTATTGGGAAGCATGCATACATTTTCACGTGGAGTGGGTGAATTTTTTGCTGGGAGTTTTTCCATGGGGAAATTTTCATGGGTAGCAGAGTTTCTAGATGGTGAAAGTGTGTGGGAAAATTTCCAGAATTCCTATACAACATTCTTTTTATATGTCTTGCTTTCTCTTTTCTGTCTCAATTTTACGCGTGGAGTTATTATGGCTAGAGGATATTCTCGTGGGGAGGGGAATTTCTCCATGGAGGTTTGGCCAGATTCAGTTTCTTCAACTAAAAGTGAGGAGCAACATTAAAACTGTTTTAACTAACAGAAATTATCACGTATATGAAAGGAGTTACCCCTTCCCCATGCCTCGCTCTTTACACTAAAGTTTGAATTTTGTCCCAGTTCTTCAAGAACGACTCCTGAAACGCAAGGATCGTTCAATTAGAACAATAAGAAGCTTTTTTTAGAAGTACTAAAAAACTTTAGCGTAAAAAGCGAGGTATTGAGGAGGGGGCAACCCCCTTCATGTAAGTGATAATTTCTATCCATAGGCCTATACATATTTTATTTCTATTAAAAATGAAAGCTCGACATTAGGAACTGACAAAGTGCTCGTTGCTAAAATGATGTCTAATATATAGATAAAAATAATTATGTGAAAAATATAATCTTTGTTTAATACAGTACATTCTTTGCATATGTAAAATCTTTAAAAATAATTTTGAAATATTTTTTTTTACTTTTAGGGCATTGGCGCACTTGTTTGTTGGACAACAATGCGTAGTTGTATTAAACTCGACGATACTCTCCTATTAAATTTAAGCTCAGCAGATACAAATACCTGTTAAAATTCAAACTCAACAACCAGAAATTACTATTAAAGAAATAGAATAGAAATTAAATAAACAATTTTACTTTCAAAAATAATACGTACTACTAAAATGAAATTTTATTTCAATTCTTTTAGTGAAGTAAGTAAGTCCTCAAATAAAATTTGGGAACTAATCAACTCATGTTTAAATCAATCGCAGACGTCTTCTTCACCATCAAACATACGGAGTGCCCATGGTAATAAACTTGAAAGGAAACTATAAATGACACATTATATAAATTTTCATTTCGTCTCAATCGGGCAGTCAATAGCTAATAAGCTCCAACATAATATGTCCCATGGGCAATATAATTATCCTAAGTACCTAGGAAGTCCTTTTGAGAATTCTTATGTTTTTAACTCCGGTAACACAAGAAGAGCTTGCTAAGGTTGTTAAGCTTTTAAATAATGGAAATTCCCCGGGGATTGATGAGTCGTCGACCAATATTGTTAAATCCATTTTTCCTAGTATTAATAGAGTTATGTGTCATTTAATAAATCTGTCATTTAGATCTGGAACTTTTCCGGATTCTTTTAAAAAAGCGAAAGTGTTACCACTATATAAAAGGGGTGACCGGACTAATTGCTCAAATTATAGACCCATTTCTATTCTTTCGGGTTTTTCTAAAGTAATGGAGCGTTGTTTTTATAATCGAATGTATAATTTTCTCTGTTCAAAAGATTATTTTTCAAAAACTTAATATGGATTTAGAAAAGAGCATAGTACGCAGGATGCTATATTAACTATGGTACAATTTATTCACGAGTGTCTGGACAAAAAATGGATCCCGGCGAGTATATTTTTGGACCTTGAGAAGGCCTTCGATTCGTTAAGCCATCAAATATTTTTGTATAAATTAAACCACGGTGGAATACGAGGACCAGCGCACGATTTTATCGCATCTTACCTAAGTCGTCGCTCTCAAGTGACTTTGATCAACGGCACAGTTTCGGATCCATGTCTGTTGTCAAATATTGGTGTCCCGCAAGGCTCAATCCTGGGACCACTGCTTTTTTTAATATGTATAAATGACCTTCCATCAGCGACAGAAAACCTTGGTCTGAATGTTCTTTTTGCTGATGATACCGGATCATCACTTACTGGATATTCGGAAGAGGATCTCAATGAGAAGCTGCAAATCGTATTTTCACCACTTCTTGTATGGCTAAAAGCTAATCGTTTGTCACTTAATGCATCAAAAACCAAATTTATCATTTATAGTAGAATTGGGCAGAATGCTCAAGGAGTTTCAACTATATTTGATCATGCTACAAATATTCAAATTCAAAGGGTAACTTCGTTCCGGTATCTGGGTATTATTAATAATGAAAATCTGTCATATAAAGAACATTGTAATAGATTACGGGTTAAAGTTGCTCAGGGGGTTGGTATAATGCAAAGGTTTCAGCATTTTTTTTCCATATGAAATCCTATGTCTAATTTATTTTGCGTTGGTTCATTCCCATCTAATGTATTGTCCTCTGATATATTTGGCAACATTCAGATGTCATGTGAAATCGATACAAATTCTTCAAAACCGGGCTCTTCTAATTTTAAAGAAACATTTACCATCACCGTCTTCGTATCCTAATAAGATTAAAACTGAAACTCTATATCTTCTAACTAATATTTTGCCTGTTTCAAAGATATTCACCCTCAATTATTTTTTATTTATGGTAAAATATGACCGGTCGGAACTACCAATTTACTTTTATTCGAAAAATTTTTTCCCTGTGCAACATCCCCATTCTTATGAAACCCGTCATAAATGGAATATTCAGCACCTAAAATTAAGCACAGAGAGATCACGGTTCTCACCCTTATTTTCAATCACGGGTTCATGGTGTCTTCATCTACCATTTATTGATTGCAGCAAATCTCTTCCAAATATAAAAAAGCAACTTCATTCTATCCTTATAAATAATTTTAAGAATTAATAATATATTGAAAATCTGGGTACATTTGATATTACTGTTTTGTTGGGTGTTTTGCCCTGTGAGATGCCGGTTATCGGTTATCCTTATTCGCCCGTTGGTTTTTTTTTTTTTTTTTATTGGTATTTTTGGTTGATCTTTGCCCGGTGTCGGTGGGTTTGTGGGGTGGGTGTCCGTCTATTGGTGAGTCATGGAATAACTCTTATTTATTATTATGTTGTTAAACAGGTTTATTCCGATTAATGTACTGGGTTTTTGTCATTCGACCTTGTGTCTCCGGCGTTTACCCTGTATTTATGTCTATTTTGTACAGATATTTTAAAATTAAACCTTGAACCTTGAACCTAATCAATGCAAACAAACATACAACAGATATTAATGTAAATGAATAAATAAATCTTAAGACGAGTGAAGCTTAAATTGAATATGCAAATCAAGCTTGAATCGAATAAAAACTACAAACAAGAGTTTGGGTACCGCCTCACTGCAGAAGCCTAAAAGCTACTGCGTCATTATTGCTTTACTGAAAACGAATTATATTACAAATGTTTTCTTTTGTACTTAATATTGAAAAAAAATATTAAAATTACAGTAAAATTTTGAACTGATGAGCTTTCAGCAATTAAAATCATTATGCATCAAATATTCAATTTAATTTATTAGTTGTTTCCAAGATTGTTCAAGATAAATATAGTTTCACTACAAACGAAATTTGGATAGTCCCCCCTTCTTTAACTGTAAAAACCTAAAGCCTGCTGTGTCATTGGCACTTCACTGAAAGCGAATTACATTAAAAATTTATTCTTTTCCAGTTTTTATAGCATTGAAAATTAAAATAAAAATATCATTATATATCTTATATTCAATTTGATTTTGTTTATACTTTCCAAGTCTGTTCAAGACTCATATAGTTTTCAGTAAAGGTGGGGAAATCTGTTTATGTGCAGAAGGCTCCAGGTGGGAAGTGGGAGACGGCAATAGTAATTGCCCAATCTGAGTCTCCCCAGTTTTACATAGTTGAGAAAAATTGTTAAAGTTCCTTTTTAGCTAAAAAGGAACTTTTTTTGTTTTTAGCTAAAAAGTAGTTTAGCAAGTTTTTGCTATCTTTGAAAGGGGTTAGGTTAGAAAAATAAAACTGTCAGTAATGATTTGAGGGTCAAAAACATACTTTGAGAAGGTGTGCCAAACTTCTATGTTAACTCTTCTGATTTCAAAATCTTAGAAATTTGCCTACTTGAGAGTTCTTTTTTACCTATTAAAATTTTGACAAAACAATATTGCTAGCGCTCACCAATGTTCCATTTATGTACACATATTTTTTTAAAATAAATTGTGTAGTATACCATTTTCATAGGATAGTCCATTGACGGCAGATGGAGGTAAAATTGTCAGACTTTTTCTGCACCACAACTTTGAAATTAGTAAATGTGGATGATATGTGTGGTTCTATGAAGTAGTTTTTATTGGAATAAATGTGAAAATGTATGTTTTCAGAGACGGGTTGCTGGTTTTCAACAACCAGTACACTTTGGTTGTTGAAACAAAAAGTACACCATAAGAACCACCATGTCCAAAACCCCCATATATGAAACTTTCTGTTCCTTGGCTTGAACAGCAAGGGAAATATTTTGGCTTGAAAATCAAGAAAACTGACAGCTACTACAACATTCTGCCTAAACGGCAACTTTTTTCTCTTCCACAGATATTTTCTTCAGCAGATAGCTTGGCACTGGAACATCGCAGAGAGTTGTTCAATGGCTCATTTTAAAGGAAGTTATTGGGGCTAAAAACCTTTTGTAATTAAAACAAATTATTTTTAAAATAGAACCAATTTCTGTATGAAAAACTGTATATTTCTTGTTGAAGATTGATCAATGACGTCATAATCGTAGGTTGTAGCCAAGTCGTTTCTCTCTCTCTTTTGATATGTGTCTTTTATCTCCAATCGATTAACGTCCTTTTTCTTTTCTAGGCCAAGAATTTAGAGCTGAGCAGTAAGTTTCTTAACTTAGTGTGAGCTTGTATACTGTTGCCGTCTTTTTGTGTAATGGCGTTAAATTTTACATAAAAAGTCGTTGCAACAGACGTGGCTTCTTGTAATTCTAAAGTTAAAACAAAAATCAAGGGTTCTTAACCTTAAGTTAGTTTTATTCTCCGTAAAAGTGTTGTTCAAGCCTCTTGTTTTTTCTCCCCTTTTTGAAATTTTAAAAGAAATAGAACCCTTTACCTACAATATACATCTACACTATACTTACCGTCCAGTTGAGAAATTTGTTATACAGACGATTACATCTTCAATCTTCTTGATAAAAAAGGGTTTTTTCTTTGTGACAAAGCACATTCGTCTCAGATCCATGATGATATTGTCTAACGCACTGGGAGGTGTTTGGGAGGAGTACGTTACAACGGCAAAAATAGGCATTTCCAGTGACATTGCAAGAAGATAATGCTCCTTTGTCATTGCGGTGATCCCCTTGTTCGCTTCAACCTACGGAAAAGAGACCGATATATTCATATATAAGCGGCAGCAAGAATTAAAAGTTAAAACAAAAGGGAAGAACAAGCAAATACGCGGTTACAATACACGCAACAACAAGGAGTAGAACAATTTAGAAATGAAAGTGAAGAACAGAGAATATGTGTATATATATATATATATATATATATATATATATATATATATATATATATATATATATATATATATGCCCTTTTTGAAATTTTAAAAGAAATAGAACCCTTTACTTGTTTTCAATAAATTATCTTTTTGCTCATCCCTCACTAAAAGAACTTACTGCTCATTCAAGCTCTTCTGCTGCTTGTTCAGCTTCTGCTCCTCAGCCAAGAAATCGCATCATGAGTACAAACAAGTCATGAGTCTACAAAACAAATTCAAGAAATTTTATCTTTATCTAAATAAATTTTGAAAAGCTTGTTTGAGTAAAACTTTATGATTTTGCATTCTTATCGCTTATCATATACTTACTACTTGCCGTTCCTAGAGTTAGGAATCACTTAAAGAACCCTGATAAAAAGGTTGAGTCAGTTGGGAAGCTGATCTTGCTCAAAATCATGGTTCTGGAATCCTAGTATTGTTTTTTGTTATGTTAGAAAAAGAAGATCCGTATCTTTAAGCTCATTAATGTATACTTCTAAATTAATAGAATAATAATTATGAAATAGACCAATACGTCGAGTATGTTAAATTTAAAAAAACATTTTGAATATTAAAATTCTGACATCAAAGGAGTAAGATAATTTAATACTACAACAACACACACATCCTTGAAATGGAGAGGGTGTCCTTTGTTAGTATTATTTTTAAAAAAAAGTTTTTTAATTAAATTTTGTTCGTTTTTGATTGCAAAAACTTCCCACCTGGAGCCTTCTGCACATAAACTGATTTCCCCACCTTTACTGAAAACTATATGAGTCTTGAACAGTCTTGGAAAGTATAAACAAAATCAAATTGAATATTAGATATATAATGATATTAATTGTTGTAAGATCCATCAGTTAAAGATTTTTTTTTCACTGTTAATTTTTATTTTCAATGCTGTAAGAACTGGAAAAGAATAAATTTGTAAAATAAGAGTAATTCGTTTTCAGTGAAGCGCCAATGACGCAGAAGGCTTTAAGTTTTTGCAGTTAAAGAATGGGGGCAGTATCCAATTTTTTTTTGTAGTGAAGCTATATTTGTCTTGACCAATCTTCGAAAGAACTAATAAATTAAACTGAATATTTTATGTATAATTATATTGATTGCTGAAAGCTCATCAGTTCAAAATTTTACTATAATTTTAATATTTATTTTCAATATTAAGCACAAAAGAAAACATTTGTGATATAATTCGTTTTCAGTAAAGCGCCAATGACGCAGCAGGTTTTAGGCTTCTGCAGCGAGGCGATACCCAAACTCTTGTTTGTAGTTGTTTTTATTCGATTCAAACTTGATTTGTATATTCAATTTAAGTTTCACTCGTTTTAAGATTTATTTATTAATTAACATTAATATATTTTGTATGTTTTTTCGCATTGATTGTTTCTGTTCGTTTTAAGTTTCATTTATACTTCAAGTAGCAAACTATTTGTTTTTCGTTTTAAGCTTGATTTTCATATTCAATCCAAGCATTACTCGCTTTACGATCTATTTATTCATTTATATTATTACTTGTTGTATTATTTTTTGCTATGATTGTTCATTTAATTGCTGTTCGTTTTGGGTTTTATTTATTCTTTATTAGTAATTTCTAGTCGTTTTTAGTTTGAATTTTAACAGGTATTAATATCTACTTAGCTTAATTTTGTAATGGCCTTTACGTTTCTTTGAAAAACTTATTTTTTTCAATTAAATTTTTTTAGTTTTTGATTGCAAAATCCTTCAAGTTTTAATTGCATGGGGGGGGGCTGCTTACTGTCCGATTATTCTTGAATTCAAAAATGGATCTAGAACTTTCAACTTATAATCTTAATGAGACTTTTTTCAAAGCATGTAAAATGCTTTCTTTGTTAAAAACCCTACATATCAAATGTGGACAGAAGGCGTAGGGTGTAGATGTTAATTAGCAATAATGAATGAATTGAAAAAATAGCTTGAGTGAGGATGTTTTGACCATTTCTCTTGCTGAAAAAAAAAGATCACGACTGTTTGAAATTGACCTTAATAGGATTTTGTGTGCCAAAGCAATTTTGTATCTCATCACAGAGTATGTATTTTAACCTTATAATTGGAAAATTATAATATATTTACTATGTGTTCTTCCCATACAAAACTTTACCTTATTAAAGTTTTTGTCTTATTGACAAAAATTTGTCTTATTAGTCTTTGAGGTTGGGGGCGGCGTAGTTGGCAGAAGGAAGAAAACTTTAGCGTAGATAGTAGGACAGGGGGAGGGTGAGGTTAGAGACTCATCCAATACGGGGTGGAACTTCACTTATCTCTTCCGTTCCCGATTTAGGAGATCAGACAGACTCATTGGGCTGTCGAATGTTGGACCGTTTGAGTTGTGGAAGACGTTAAAATACTCAAAAATACTTTATATTTTCAATTATTGCAGGATTGATTTCATAGATTTTGGAATGGCGAGCCCCTGGCCCATCATTTGGGTGAACCTCAACTCATAATATGCAAATTAGATTAATCGTTCCGTGTTATGTACATATATCATTCTTTATATGTTATTTTGAGTTTTATCGCATTGCGTTCATTTTTAAGGCTTGAGATAAAAACTGAAACCTTAGCAGAGACAGTGGTGGGGGAAGTCTCCCCCTTCACATACATAATTGAGTAATACAAATGAAATTAATCTGTCTTTTGAAAATGTCTTTTCAAAAGACACGAACAAAGTCGTCTAAAGGAACCTGAAGTGCTATCTCTGACATTTCCATTGATTCTTTATTCCCGTTACTTTCAGATGTAAAATTTAGAATATAATCGAATGGGTCTAGTCGTCCCCTCCCTGAATAATTTACACTTGGAAACCCCACCCCTTGGAAATTCCTCCCTCAAAAAAATTTTCTTTTCCTGCTGATAAATTCTCCGCGTTAAATTCCACCTAGCAGAAATTTCCCAGCCGTGGAATATGCTCCCCCAAACATTCCCGTCAGATAATTTCACATATCCATAAAAATGGAAGCTGAAATTTCTACTCAACTTTTTAGGTCAGAAGCAATGCTATAGCGTTACCTAATTAAAGAGCCATAAGGGTTCAATGAATTAATACTTATTTTTTTCCAGGGGCACTTTATGTGGAAGAGCTGGTCGCATAAACTTTGTAACGGGGTTCATTGAATTACAAATTAAAATCTATAGTGCCCTTACACCAGGAGCGGATCCAGGATTTTTTAGGGGGGGGGGGTGCAAAATAGGTTGATCCGATAAACTTGCGTTAGGAGCAAGTTTAATTAACGCAATCTTGCGTTACTTAAGAAATTACATTACTTTAGACTACATTAGGGGGAGGCCCCCCCCTTGCCCCTCCCTTGGATCCGCCACTGCCTTACACTCTGTTTCTTTCCTTGTTAGGGGGGAAAGCAGATGCCTAATATGTGTGTGTTAATACCAAAACATTCTAACTCTCATTGGGCCTTCAGGTATAAACAGCATTAGTTCAAAGGGAAGGGCGGGGGGTATTTGTCCTTCGATCGATTTTGACTCGTAAGAGCTAGACTAGAACTTCCAATTTCTAATCAAATGATCCCTCTCTGAAGTTTATACGAAGATCCCTTCCTACCCCCGGGCCCTGGGGGGTTTTGTCCATGCCAGAGTTTTGTTACTTAACCTTTTAACTATTTCTAACAAAATTTTTATCTGATGCATTTAGGGCGTGGAGGAGGGGGGGGGGGGCGAGTTGCCCTCAAATCTCTTTTGACTCTTAAAAAGTGAACAAGAACTTTCAATTCCTAATCAAATGAGCCCTCTCTAAAGTTTATACGAATATTCCTTCTGTAAAAAAATAATATGAAGGATTTGGAGAATCCTTAAATTGCAACCCTTGCCCTGAGGGCTGTGGGAGAGTTGTCATCCTCAAGCCAAATTTCCAGACCTTAACATTTAATAAAATAGCTGTCTCAAAATTTTGATTGGATGTGTTTGGGGAAAAGGTGGGCGTGAGAGGGGGGTTATTTGCCCTCAAATCACTTTCGACTATTAAAAAGGGCACTAGCCCTTGAAATTTCCATTCGAATGAGCCTTTTTTGAAGTTCTACGACACCGCCTTCTATAAAAACCTTATATGCCCCCAGGGTATAACTTAAAACCCTTGCCTTGAAGGTTATGGGGGAGTGTCCTCAAAAATATATTTTCTATCTCAAAATCAACTCCGCTGAAGAAAATAGCTATCTCAACATATCGCTTGGATGTGTTGGGGGGAATGTGGGGCGTGGGGGTGGGGGCTAGTTGCCCTCCAATCACTTTTGACTTAAAAAGCGCGCTAGCCCTTTTAATTTCCAATCGAATGGGTTTTTTTTGAATTTTCTGTGACAACGCCTTCTACAAAAACCTTATATGCCCCCAGGGCATAACTTAAAACCCTTGCCCTTAGGGTTTTGGGGGAGTGTCCTCCTCAAAACATATTTTCTATCTGGAAATCAACTACGCTGAACAAAATGGCTATCTCAAAATTTTGATTGGATGTGTTTGGGGGGATGATGGGTGCGTGCGGGGGGGGGGGGGGCTAGTGGCCCTCCAATCACTTTCGACCATTAAAAAGGGCACTAGCTTTTTGAATTTCAAATAGAATGAGCCTTTTTGAAGTTTCTACGACAACGCCTTCTACAAAAACCTTATATGTCCCCAGGGCATAACTTAAAACCCGCCCCTGAAGGTTGTGTGGGATTGTCCTCCTCAAAAACATATTTTCTATCTGGAAATCAACTACACTGAACAAAATGGCTATCTCAAAATTTTGATTGGATATGTTTGGGGGAATGATAGGTGTGGGGGGGGGCTAGTTGCCCTCCAATCAATTTCGACCATTCAAAAGGGCACTATCTCTTTGAATTTCCAATCGAATGAGGCTTTTTTGAAGTTTCTACGACAACGCCTTCTATGAAAACCTTATATGCCCCCAGGGCATAACTTAAAACTCTTGGCCTGAGGGTTTTGGGGGAGTTTCCTGCTCAAAAACATATTTTCTATCTGGAAATCAACTACACTGAACAAAATGGCTATCTCAAAATTTTGAGTGGATGTGTTTGGGGGAATAATGGTCGCGGGGGAGGGGCTAGTTGCCCTTCACTCACTTTTGACTATTAAAAAGTGCACTAGCCCTCTGAATTTCCAGTCGGATGAGCCTGATTTGAAGTTTTTATGACCACGACTTCTATAAAAACCTTATATGCCAAAGAGGGCATAACTTAAAACCTTTACCCTGAGGGTTGTGGGGGAGTTTCCTCAAAAACATTTTTCTACCTGGAAATCAACTACGCTGAAAAATTTTGATTGGATGTGTTTGGAGGAATTTTGGGTGTGGGTGGGGGGGGCTAGTTGCCCTTCAATCAATTTTGACTTAAAAAGGACACTAGCCCTTCGAATTTCCAATCGAATGAGCTTGTTTTTAAGTTTCTACGGCAATGTCTTCTATAAAAACCTTATATGCCCCCCCCCGGGGCATAACTTAAAACCCTTGCCCTGAGGGTTTTGGGAGAGTGTCCTCCTCAAAAACATATTTTCTATCTGGAAATCAAATACGCTGAACAAAATGGCTATCTCAAATTTTGATTGAATGTGTTTTGGGGAATGAAGGGCGTGGGTGGGGCTAGTTGCTCTCCAATCACTTTCGACTATTAAAAAGGATACTAGCGCTAAACAAAATGCCTATCTGAAAAATTTTGATTGAATGTGTTTGAGGGAATGATGGGCGTGGGGAAGGGCTAGTTGCCCTCCAACCACTTTCGACTATTAAAAAGGACACTAGAACCTTCGATTTCCAATCGAATGAGCCCCTTTTGAAGTTTCTACGACGACCCCTTCCATATGAAGTGCTCTGCTCCAAAAGAGAAAATTATTAAATAGTACATTGTGCCAACATCGTTCTTATATGCCCTCAGGGCATAACTTAAAACCCTTGCCCCGAGGGTTGTTAGGGAGTGTCCTTCTCAAAAAGATATTTACTTTCTTTGATAGCTTCGATACACTTACGCTATTTTGATTTGGTTAAGTTTTAAGAGCAGAAATAACCCCAAAAGTTTGAACATAATGCCCTCAGTTGTTCTTAGGATACTGCTGAGATACCTTATCTGGAATTAGCATTAACACAGTGCATTTTGATTTAATCTTAAAGCGACCATATATATATATATATAGTATATATATATATATATATATATATATATATATATATATATATATATATATATATATATATATATATCGTTTATAAAAATAATGGGCAAATGGCAGGGTGGAATTGGTAGGGAGACTAGTTGCCCTCCAATCACTTTCGACTCTTAGAAAGGTTAGTAGTCCTTACTATTTTAAATTTAATGAGCCCTTTTTGAAGTTCATACGACAACTCTTTCGATATGAAGTGCCCTGGTCTTAAAAAAAAAAATACATTGTACCCTGATTGATCTTTAATATAAAAATGTCAAGCCTCACGAATGTGACAGGTTAATGATTCGTGTTTCCTTTAAACAATGCAATAATTTCATAAGGGAATTGGTAATAGCACACTTGCAATTACCCGTTAACTACATCTGCTGTACTTATAAATGCTTTCAAAAACGCAGTGTAAAATTGTGGCGTAAAAAGTGGAGGCTATAGGGAGGGGGCAATCCCCCTCATACACGGTAAAACGTATGTTTGCTTTATATATATATATATATATGTATATATATATATATATATATGTGTATACATATATATATATATATATATATATATATATATATATATATATATATATATATATATATATATATATATATATATGTATACATATATATATATATGTATACATATATATATATATGTATGTATGTATATATCGTTTTTAAACATAATTGGCAAATGGCAGGGTGGAATTGGAAGGGGGACTAGTTGCCCTCCAATCACTTTCGACTCTTAAGAAGTTTATTAGTCCTTTCTATTTTAAATCGAATGAGTCCTTTTCGAAGTTCATACGACAACTCTTTCGATACGAAGTGCCCTGGTCTAAAAAAAAAAAAAAAAAAAAAAATAATAATAATATATTGTACCCAGATCGTTGGAAAAATGGTGGGCGTGAGAGGGGGGCTAGTTGCTTTTCAATTACTTTTGACTATTAAAAAGTTCTTTAGCCGTCTCAAATCGAATGAGCCCTTTTTGAAGTTTCTACGAAAACTCTTTCTATAAAACCTTACATGCCCACAGGGTATAACTTACAACCCTTGCCCTGAGGGCTGTGGGGGGGGGGGGGGGTGCTCAACCACAAAGACTTAAAAAGGCCTTTACCCGTTTCAATTTCAAATCGAATGACCCTTTTTGAAGTTTCTACGACAACTCTTTCTATAAAACCTCATATACCCCCAGGGCATAACTTAAAACCCTTGCCCTACAAGGCTGTGTGTGTGTGTGGGAGAGGGGGGGCTCATCCACAAAGACATAATTTCCAGAAATTTCAATTATGTAGAAAATAATGGCTGTCTCAAAATTTTGATTGTATGTGTTAAGTGAAATGGTGGGCGTGAGAGAGGGATTAGTTGCCCTCCAATTACTTTCGAATATTAAAAAGGGCACTACCCATTTTAATCTCCAATCGAATAAGCTCTTTTTGAGGTTTCTATGACAACGTTTTCTATAAAAACCTTATATGCCCCCAGGGCATAACTTACAACCCTTGTCCTGAGGGCTGTGGGGGGTTTTCATCCTTAAAGACCTAATTTCCAAAACGTTTGGAAATTTCCTTCTGATCAATTTCGACTATTGAAAAGGGCACAAGCCACTCCAATTTCCAATTGAATGAGCTCTTTTCGAACTTTTATCGACTACTTCTTTTATACAAAGTGCCCTGGTCTAAAGGAAAAAAAATCAGAAATAAAACATTGGGCTACAATTGTTCTTATATGTCCCCAGGGCATAACTTAAAACCCTTCCCCGAGGGCTGTGGGAGAGTTTCCTCCTCAAAAACATAATTTCTATCTGGAAATCAACTACGCTGAACAAAATGGCTATCTCAAAATTTTAATTGGATGTGTTTGGGGAAATGGCAGACGTGGAAGGGGTTTTAGTTGCCTTCCAATCACTTTTGACTATTAAAAAAGGCACAAGCCATTCCAATTTCCAATCAAATGCGCCCTTTTTCCAGTTTCTACGACAACTCTTTTGATGCCAAGTGCCCTGGTATGAAAAAAAAAATAATACATTGTGCCAACATCGTTCTTTACTTAGACTGAGTGATTGCGCTGCCTATGATCACACCAATTACCAAGAAGCTGATTTTTTTTTGTAACCTAAATTGGATGATTTTGGTCATCTTTGCGAAATTTTTGGCAACCTTGATTTTGGATATCTTTTAATATGTAAAACACCATTCAACTGACATAACAATAATGGCTGCAACTCTTGGAAAATATATACTATGTCACTGAGCAACATGGATGATTTATTTTTCCTGGCTTTTGTAAGAATATCCTGATGGGACATGTGATGGAGGGAAAATCCCTCCCCACCTCTGGGGATATCTCGAACAACTCATCTTGTATTCACCCATCTGTTGCTTTCTTTAAAAGAGAAGTTAGCAGACACAACTCTATGGAGAAAACTTTGGTAAATTGTAGAC
This sequence comes from Artemia sp. Qi Xiang Cuo, assembly GCF_049724085.1. NCBI lineage: Eukaryota > Metazoa > Arthropoda > Branchiopoda > Anostraca > Artemiidae > Artemia > Artemia sp. Qi Xiang Cuo. The sequence goes on along the minus strand of NC_142808.1, from coordinate 20,426,041 downwards.
ATGGTGTGTAATCAGAACCTTATCTTTTATGAACACGGAACATGGCCCTATGAATTTTGTCATAAAAAGAAAAATTAGAATTTATGTCTGTAAATTAAGAATAAAAACTCGACAGTAAATTATCAGCTTTCACCAAATTTATGCATTTTTCCCGCCCATTACGCATAATTATTTTTTTTTACGCATTTATTGTGGAAAAGCAGCATAAGATGACAGGCAATATTTATTTCTTAGAATTCCTATCTTACTGTCTACTATATGCGAGTAATTAAATTGCAATCTATTATATATAGTTTTCCACTTTCAGGACCAAATAGCGTGAAGCAATTTGAGAAAGTTTTCTTTGTTACTACATAGTCACTATCATGTAAGAGGCGTGTTATTAAAAGAAATACATCAGATATTTGTAAAATAACAATTTAAGATATAACTTTGTTACGAGTACTAGTAATTAAAAAAACAAAATTCAAAGATGATGCCTTAATAGCTAGCCTACTACAAATCATTGCAGCACCAGCCTGCATCAAGGTAACATAGTTCTGCATAATTGTCTTTCATTCCACTCTGTTTAGAGCTCCGTTGTTTGCTCTCCTTTAAAATTCTTACTCTCCTTACCTGTACTTCTTTACCTGCTTCTATATTTATCTCTTTCTCTTCTTACTTTCCTTACCTTTTCTTTTTACATCTGCATTCTTCTTTCGTAAAACGTCTTGTGTCTACCATTGGATCTAAACGTCTAATGTTTATGCTTAAAACGGAAACGTCCAACCATTTTGGCTTGCTGGAAAAACGAAGAATATATTACAAATAATCATTTTTTTGTTTTTTGTTCTAGGAGATACAAAACGAATCCAATGAAACTGATGAATGTCCTACTATGGAGGAGGAGGAGATTAAAACGAAAAAGAAGAAGAATGAGCCAACGGCTAAACTCAGTTGGAAATATTTGGATAATGCAATGGTGAGCTTAAGGTCAACTCTTGTAAGCCATATTCAGCTCCAGGATTGTGGAGTTTATGTTCAAGCGTCTACGTTAGCTTCCGTAGATGTTTTAGTAGAGTTTTTAAATACATCCAAAATTCCATATTCTAAGTTTGGAATAGGTCCTGTTGGAGTACAGGATGTCGAAAAAGCTTCCGCTATGTTAGAGCACGACCCTTTGTATGCTGCTATTTCAGCTTTTGATGTTAAAGTTGAAAGTGATGCTCGAGAATTTGCAGATGCGATTGGTGTTAGAATTTTTTAAGCGGATATTATGTATCATTTGTTGCTTGACTTTGCAGGATATAAAGAAGAGCTAAAACAGAAAGGGCGGGAGCAATTTAAAAATGTTGCTGTTTTTCCGTGCAAACTTTGAATTCTCCCGGATCATATTTACAATAATTGTGACCCCATTGTTGTTCGTGTAGTGGTTGAAGCTGGTCTTATTAAAACAGGGACTCCTCTATGCGTCCCATCCAAAGAGTTTATGGAAATTGGTGTTGTAAAAACTATAGAAAATAATAATGAGTCGGTTGAAATCGCCAGAGATGGATTAGAAGTTTGTCTTAGAATAGAGAACGTGAGTGTTGGCGTCCCTAAAATGGTTGGTAGAGATTCTGAGTAGAAGGATATGATTATTTCAAAGATTAGTAGGAAATCAATTGATGCGTGCAAAGTTTATTTTAAAGAAGTTTTAACAAAGACTGACTGGCAGGTTATGAAGGAACTAAAAGTTATGCTCAGAATTCCCTGAATTTACTGATGTGTATCTAAATAAGTTTAAAATATTTTTTATTACGAGTATTTTTAAAAGTGAATATAGTTTGTTCTAAAGATTTTTAGAGTTGCTTTTCTTTTTTTACTAGCTGAAATAGAACCTTTTAAGCCCTTTTTTGGGCTCTAATGGGCTCAATTTCGTAATTAGAACGATTTCCAAAAAAGCATTCATTCATTGTTTATGTGAGGGTTTTTGCCTAATAATTTAATTTGTTTATGTGTTTTTTTTTCTTTATTTTTTTCTTATTATATTTTTTTAAATTTTAAAAACTTGATTTTTATGCTGTAAGACAATACTTTGATTTAATATTTAGATTCTTTTGGGTTCAGGTGATTTCTCAGCCCCTTTTTGTCTTTTCGTTTTCTTTGTGATTTTTTTTTTTAACTTTTTAAGGCCTTTTCAGTTTACTTATTTTTATGAAAAGCTAAGAAAAATGTAAAAAGAAAACCAAAATTTCCTTCTCTTACAGCTTTTGAAGGATTTTTAAGAAAATAATTTGTATCTTGTTATTTTTATTTCGAAATAAATTTGTTTGAAAGCGCAGAATAAATAAAACTACTTAAAGATTTTGCATTGGGTCTATTTCAAACTTCTTTTGGGTTCGAACAATTTTTCATCTTCTTGGTTAATTTTTCATTTATTTGAGTATTTCTTTTTGATTTTGCATATATACCCAAAGGACTCCTAGTCTAGACTTCTTTGAATAAACCTTAGTGGACTGATTCATTTACTGATATGATCCCAAATATAACGATTTGTTGCCAATTTTGACAAACTACCCAGTATCATCCTTTGAGGTTTTGGACAAATTTTACAAGAGAACTCTGCAAACAAATACACAGAAGTCTTAAAAATATAAATTAAATTTTGTATCTAATTATTAATTGACTATTTGTGAGATGCAGCCAGTTAACTTTAAATCTGATAACTTTTTTTTGTTATATTGTTGGTAAAACTTTTTTTGCTTATAACTTATATATTTATTTATTTTTGTTAATTAAAAAAAGATAGATTTTTTTTTTTTTCTTTATTTCACACGAATACATCTCATATTTTATTAATTTACAGGCACTAAACAGATTTCATTTACACTCAATATAATCTCTAGATAGCTTGAGAGGCATGTTTTGTTTTTGTTTTTAAGAAAAAAACGTCTTTTTTTAATTGGCATATAATTTTGGATGAATTGGGATATCTATTATGATTTTGATCCTAAAAATAAGTATACTCAAAGGATTCTTCTTCTTTTTATACAATAGTAGAAATAAAGTGCAAGTTGCCCAGTTTGGGAAAGCGAGAGTTTTATTTGAGCTTCACAAGAAAATAAACTCTAGGGGAGTAACTTCTGCATTTTTTAAAGGAGTTCTTCATATAAATTTTTTATAGGGGTGTCTTCTACTTATGCCATTATGGGAGCTCGAACAACCCCAGTCCCTCTAAAAAGTACTACCTAAAATGGGAAGATTGAAAGCATAGTCACATTCAAACATTAGTGGAAAAAGATCTCCTTATAGGAGTCGCTGTGAAACCTGAAATAGCAAAGTTGACTTTTTTCTGAACTTCCTACCTATTGTAACAAAACGTAAATAGCCCCAGAATAAAAAATATATCTTTATTAAAATAAATAAAAATATCACACATAAGTACAGCAATTTGGTGGTTTAGATTGAACAGTTAAATCTAACCTTAATTTCTTGGTCACATTGTTGTAGTGTTCAAACACGGTTCACTAGATAAAGCCCTCACCCTTAAGCACAACCTACATAATTTAAATTTTTGAATAATTGATTAAACTCGCAATTAAGACCGTCAAAAATATTTTGTTGATCATAGTCACACTACCGGTGTTGGCGCCAGTGTGCCCTCTCAACATGTCTCGAACTCGCGAAAGGCCTGGCGGATAATATTGAGAACTCCCCAATGTCAATACAACAAGCCTTACAGAATCCCGCATTATCAGACTTATTTTTAATTCACGAGTACAGACTCGTAATGCTTAATATCAATTCTTAATATAATTTGTTCAATACTAATTATTTTTTAGCTCAAAGATCTTGGACTCGAACAAAAATATCTTTTTTTGACGTTTAAAACAATCCTTTGTATTTATCACTGTATAAAAATATAATACAGTATGATCATTCCCCATGTCAACCATTCTACAAAGCCGGACCGAGATGAAAGTGCTCCGGAGATCATTTAAACAAGCATAAAAATAAGCGAAATTCAATTTCTTCACGGGTAGACAAGTCAGATTTCTCTTCAACGCGAAACTTGGCTTCACCTTCGTACCAATGAATTTTCAAGAATATAATTTTAAATTAATTTATTCCAGTACATATATAAAAATCGGTCATTAGTAGTACAATGATATTATTAGTTATTTTTAGAATTACAAGTAGGTTTCAAACACTCGAGTTGGTTTTAAAGGCATTTTGCGAAAGTTTCTGCGAAAATATGTGTTCCAGGGTAATATACACTGGACTGCTGATGGCAGATTAAATGGGAGGAGCTGTTTGTACGTGCCGAGAATGTAGTAGTCAAAAATCACTTACTCGCGATCTTACATATAAAAAAAACAAGTTTTTTAAACTGAAAGTAAGGAGCGACATTAAAACTTAAAATGAAAAGAAATTATTCCGTATATGAAAGGGACTGTCCCCTCCTCATCGCCTCGCTCTTAACGCTAAAGTTTTTTATTGTTTTAAAAAATAGTTGTGAGACAGGGTCAAACTTTAGCGTAAAGAGCGAGACATTGAGGAGGGGGACAGCCCCTTTCATATAGGGAATAATTTCTGTTCGTTTTAAGTTTAAATGTCGCTCCTTACTTTCAGTTAAAAAAACTTGTTTTTTTTATTTAATTTCTGAACGTTTTTAAATTAATGCAGGTTTTGATCTTAGCTCACCGTACATGAATAATTAAAACAAAATTTTCATATTAATTTACTTTTATTTAGTTAAATGGCTTTCTCGAAACTTGTGTAATTTTATTTACGAACGATTTTATTAGTAATAAATATACGTAACTTACGAATTAACTTACGTAACGAACTTCTATATTCATATATTTTTAATTTGTTTATTAGGGGGTTCGCCCTTTAGTCAATACTTTGCTCTTTCAGCGAAAGTTCGAATTTTGTTCCAATTCTTTAAAAATGACCACTTAATCACAAAGGCCGTTAATTACAATAAATAGCTATTATTACAGTAATAAAAAATCTTTGGCTTAAAAAGCAAGGTCTTGACTAAAGTGTGAACCCAATCATATATGTAATATTTTCTGTTCGTCTGAAGTTTCGATGTTGCTGCTATTGCAGTTGAAATACTTGTTTTTTTATATTAAATTTCTGATATTTTTTAAATAATGCTGGGAAGCCCGGCGTCCCCTTCATAGCAATGTCCCTTCCCCCATGAAAACTTCCTTCATGGAAAGATCCTCCCTCATAACCCCCGACCCACCCCCCTCCCCCACTACCGGGAAAAATCTCCCTAGAAAACATCTGTATACTTTCAAATAACCAATGCTATATGTTAACATAGGGTAAAATTCATAACTTTCAGCCCTCCCCCCGGGAATTTCGGGGGATTAAGTAATCCTAAAAGACATATTTATAATATTTTCGAACATGCTGAACAAAATGGCTATCTCAAATTATTGATCAGGTGACTTTGGGAAAAAAATGAGCGTGGAAGGGGGCCTAGTTGCCCTCCATTTTTTGGTGACTTAAAAAGGGCACTAGAACTTTTAATTTCCATTCCAATGAGCCCTCCCACGATATTATAGGACCACTAGGTCGATACGATCACCCCTGGAAAAAAAAAAAAATAAAATGAACACGCATCCGGGATCTTGCTTCTGGCAAAAAAAAATGCAAAATTCCACATTTTTGTATATGGAAGCTTGAAACCTCTACAGTAGGGTTCTCTGATACGCTGAATATGATGGTGTGATTTTCATTAAGGTTCTATAACTTTTAGGGCGTCTTTCCTCCTTTTTTTGAAAATCAGCCATAAAAAATAAAACAGGTAAAAAATAAAACAGTACTTTGGCATTATTCACATTCGTGTAGGAATGTTCAACTCTGTTGTCTGTTGCGCATGACCAAGCTGAGGGCTTAATTGGTTGTGTCAGCACGGCATTGGATATGATGGTCAAAATAAATATTTATTTTATAGTGTTATTTTTGGTAATTTGGGCTCTACGGTCACAATGCTATCACACCAATGTGAACAATCCATTAGTTGCCTCAGAATACGGTTCTATTGAAAAAAAGAAGAAAAGTATTTTTTTGTCAGAATCAGATTCAAGACCTTCATCCTTTTTTCCGACGGTAGCTGAAGCTTTTACTCTTTTCATGCGCAGCAGTAGTTATTCGTCTCCATGAATGCATGGGGAACTTTCTTGGGCCTGCTTTATATCATATTTGTTTTCATAATTCCACGTAAAGTTTCCGTCTAAAGCTTGTTCTGTCTGTCCATCTTTATCATTTTTACTGAACTAAAAGACCCTTCGACGACAATGTTGGAGAAGGAAGAGAAAGCACAAATATTCCTGCCGATATTAGATTTCCGTATAGCTCGGTTCCGGAAGAGTTTCTCTTAAAAAAAAAAAAAAAAAAAAAAAAAAAAAAAAAAAAAAAAAACAGTAGGTAACCACGTCCATATTTTCAACATTGATGAGACTGCTTTATCCACTCCTGTTTGATTTTGTTTCCATCCCATGACACTTTCTCATGCTTTCGAACATGCATATTGCACATATTATGGCTTGTCTTGAATTCTTCAATTATTTGCGACATGCGTTACTGGGAACGAAAAGCTGTTGGACTTAGTTGCAAACTCTTTGCAACTGCTGTAGTCTTCCAATCGTGGTCACGGTAATTATAAATCAAGACAGAAAATTGGTCATCAATCACACATGAGTTAAAGTACTCAAAATTGTGTGATTGATCCAATCACAAAATTATTCCAATCAATTACAAAAGTAATCCAAGCAATCAGACTGAGAGTCATAATAATGATGATTGCTGATATTTTTGCAAGGTTTTTCTTGTTTCAGCATTAAACCGTTGGAAAATAGGTTATTATAGGCAGCAAAGGAGCACTGCCTAAATAGAAAGTAATGTGGCATTCATGATTTCCTCTTTTTACGAGGCCACTTTGCATGTAAGAGGTGATTGCAATAACTTTGGAGGTGATTTATTTGATTGGAATTTAAAAGCCCTAGTACCCATTTTTAGTCGAAATAAATTAAATGGCAAACAGTCCCCCTCCCAAGCTCCTTTAAGCTAACAGCCCCCTAACCCTCAAAGGTGTTTGACCGAAATTTTGAGGTAGTCATTTTCTTCCAAGAATTGTTATAAGGTTCAATGAATATGCCTCGAGGAATCACTTGGCTCTCCAAAGCCTTTGGAACAGGAACTGTAATTGATGCAAGATTCACTTTTTTTAAATATATATTCTTAATATGGATTTATAAACAAGATCAGACCGGTCTGTTTTTGTTTATGCACCTTTTACTGTTGCTGTGGTTTCCGGCCGTGTGTTCAGTCATTCAACCAGTCACAAATCGTGGCTTTGAAATTGCCTCTAATAAAGAGGGAGTAAGTCTTTTCGGGATATCCTGACAGTGACCATTTGAATAATAATGGGAGCAGTAACTGTAACCTAGTAAATAGAGGATTGTTTCGCTTTGAAACTGGTATTTAGATGTTCAGCTGTATCTTTTGCTTGGGTGTATTCACTAACGATGTGAAGTAATCGAGTTTTTCTATGACTGTGAATTTAAGCAGCCGTGACATCTATAGTTTCTCAAAGCAGAATCTATTTTGAAATTTCAAATTGGCCCATACAAATTTAGACTGTTTAAGATAATCAAGGAAGTATATGATGAAAAAATCGCAAGAAAATACAGAAAATCAGTTAGCTGCAAGATGGCGAAAACATGGAGAACCAGCTGCTACTGCATTAGGGTAAATTTTCTACTGAAGCTTGTCTTGACCTAGGCTATTCAAAATTTGAACTTAGCCAATGCTACCATTTTTCGCCTAGTTTGTAGATTCATGGGTGTATTTCTAGCATGTTTTGTCCTAGATTTAACTTTACTAAAAGGGGAAATAGTAAAATATGGGCTTTTTGTTCTCTTGGAAAGTAGTTGTAGCCAATACATTAGATGTTAGGCATTTTGCTAGGCTAGACAAATAATTTATTGAAGACTCCTTTAAATAATTGGTAAAATTCTACTTTAGTTACTTTTGGCTATCTTGGAAAGGGGTTGGGTTAGGAAAATGAAACTTTCAGGGATGGATGTACATGCTAAGGTATGTCCCGGGAAGGTACTTTGAAGTACCTACCTCCACTCATCCCCCCCTCTATATAATGGTAAATTACTGCACATTACTAGTTGTTTTTAACTCCTATTTCATCCTATATTACTATCATAAATATAAATCACTCCTTACCTTACACAACTTCTGCGTTTAACCTTGTTCATTAAAATATATTCCAAAATCCTATTTAAATCCTAAGCCATTTAATTTTCAACCCATGCTGACTTTCTTTATGGTATATGAAACCAGGCTTGTTGTGATGTCACACTTGCCTTATCAGAAACCCTTACCCTTGAGGGTAGCAGGCACATGCCAAACACCTCTGTGTTGATAAGACCATTTAAACTGTATTAATTAGGGAAAGGATTTGACAAGAGAGACCAGTAAAAATAACCTAATTGTTTTTAGAGGACAAATTATGTCATGGGAAGATGTTTTTGAAATCCCTCTTCCACCCAAACTCAAAATTTTCAAAAATTCTACTTTAGAAGCTTTTAAAGTATTTCTAAAGTACTAAAAGATTGAGTGCTAAAAACATCAGAATCAACTTCAGAGGAGACGTTATGTCATGGGAAGAGGTTTTTAAAATCCCCCTTCCCCCCAAACTCAAAATTTTCAAAAATCATACTTCATTCGATATTTAAATTCTCCTACTACACTAAACTTGAGAGTTCAAAACAAATCATACTTGACGTCAGAGGTGGCTTTATATGACAGAGAGAGGTTTTTGATATACCCCTTTCCCCCGCACTCAAAATTTTCCTAATTTCTCAATGAGAAAATTTTAAAATATATATAAAGCACTAATAGATAGAGTGCTACAAGTTTCAGAATCAACTTCAGAGGACACGTTATGTCACGGGAAGAGGGTTTTAAAATCCCTCCTAACTCAAAATTTTCCAAAATTTTATTTTAAAAGATTTTTTAATTTTTCTAAAGTACTAATAGATAGAGTGCTAAAAACATCAAACTCAACTTCAGAGGACTCGTTATCTCACGGGAAGAGTTTTTTAAAATCCCCCTTCCCCCCAAGCTCAAAAATTTCCAAAATTATACTTTAGAAGCTGTTTAAATATTTCTAAAGCATTAATAGATAGAGCGCTATAAACATCAGAATCTACTTCAGAGGACACGTTATATCACGGGAAGAGGTTTTTAAAATCCCCCTTCCCCCCTAACTCAAAATTTTCCAAAATTTTATTTTAAAAGCTTTTTAAATATTTCTAAAGCACTAATAGATAGAGTAATAAAAACATCAGAATCGACTTCAGAGGACACATTATTTTAGGGGAAGATATTTTTTAAATCCCCCTGCCCCCCAAACTCAAAATTGTCCAAAATTCTACTTCAGAAGATATTTTAATTTTTTCTAAAGCTAAAAGACATAGAATACAACCAAAATAAGAATTAACTTTAGAGGACAATTTTTGTTATGGGAAGATGTTTTTGAAATCCCCCTTCCCCCCAAACTCAAAATTTTCCAAAATTCTACTTTAGAAGCTTTTCAAATATTTCTAAAGTACTAAAAGATAGAGTGCTAAAAACATCAGAATCAACCTCAGAGGAGACGTTATGTCACGGGAAGAGGTTTTTAAAATCCCCCTTCCCCCCAAACTCAAAATTTTCCAAAATTCTACTTTAGAAGCTTTTAAAATATTTATAAAGCAATAATAGATACAGTGCTAAAAACATCAGAATTGACTTCAGAGGACATGTTATTCCACGGGAAGAGGTTATTGAAATCCCCCTTCCCCCCAAACTCAAAATTGTCCAAAATTCTACTTTAGAAGCTTTTAAATATTTCTAAAGCACTAATAGATAGAGTGCTACAAAAACCAGAATCTACTTCATAGGACAAATTATGTTATGGGAATATGTTTTTGAAATCCCCTTTCCCCCCAAACTCAAAATTTTCCAAAATTCTACTTCAGAAGCTTTTTTAAATATTTCTAAAGCGCTAAGACATAGTACGCTACAAACAGCAGAATCGACTTTAGAGGACAATTTGTGTCATGGGAAGATGTTTTTGAAATCCCCTTCCCCCAAACTCAAAATTTTCCAAAGTTCCACTTTAGAAACTTTTTAAATATTTCAAAAGCACTAATAGATAGAGCACTACAAATATCAGAATCGACTTCAGAGGACAAATTATGTTACGGGAAGATGTTTTTGGAATCCCCCTTCTCCCAAACTCAAAATTTTCCAAAATTCTACGTTAGAATCTTTTTTAATATTTCTAAAACATTAATAGATAGAGTGCTGAAAATTTCAGAATCAACTTCAGAGGACAAGTTATATCACAGGAAGAGGTATTTAAAATCCTACTTCCACCATAACTAAAAATTTTCAAAAATTTTAGTTTAGAAGCATTTTAAATATTTATAAAGCACTAATAGATACAGCGCTACAAGTTTCAGAATCACACTTCAGAGGACACGTTATGTCATGGGAAGAGGTTTTTAAAATCCCCCTTCCCCCCTAACTCAAAATTTTCCAAAATTTTATTTTAAAAGATTTTTTAATTTTTCTAAAGCACTAATAGATAGAGTGCTAAAAACATCAGAATCGACTTCAGAGGACACGTTATATCACGGGAAGATGTTTTTAAAACCCCCCTTCCCCCAAACTCAAAATTTTCGAAAATTCTACTTTAGAAGCTTTTTAAATATTTCTGAAGCAGTAATAGATAGAGTGCTAAAAACATCAGAATCGACTTCAGAGGACACGTTATATCACGGGAAGAGGGTTTTAAAATCCCCCTTCCCCCTAACTCAAAATTTTCCAAAATTTTATTTTAAAAAGCTTTTTAAATATTTCTAAAGCACTAATAGATAGAGTGCTAAAAACATCAGAATCGACTTCAGAGGACAAATTATGGTACGGGAAGATGTTTTTGGAATACCCCTTCCCCCAAACTCAAAATTTTCCAAAATTCTACTTCAGAAGCTTTTTTAAATATTTCTAAAGCGCTAAGACATAGAACGCTACAAACAGCAGAATCGACTATAGAGGACAATTTGTGTCATGGGAAGATGTTTTTGAAATCCCCCTTCCCCCTAAACTCAAAATTTTCCAAAGTTCCACTTTAGAAACTTTTTAAATATTTCAAAAGCACTAATAGATAGAGCACTACAAATATCAGAATCGACTTCAGAGGACAAATTATGTTACGGGAAGATGTTTTTGGAATCCCCCTTCCCCCAAACTCAAAATTTTCCAAAATTCTACTTTAGAAGTTTTTGAAATATTTCTAAAGTATTAATAGATAGAGATATAAAAACATCAGAATAAACTTCAGAGGATATTTTATATGGGAGGACGAGATATTTAAAATCCCAATTCTCCCCTAACTAAAAAATTTCCCAAATTCTTCTTTATAAGCTTTTTTTATTATTTATAAAGAAATAATTGATACTGCGCTACAATTTTCAGAATCACACTTCAGAGGACACGTTATGTCACGGGAAGAGGGTTTTAAAATCCCCCTTCCCCCCTAACTCAAAATTTTCCAAAATTTTATTTTAAAAGCTTTTTTAATTTTTCTAAAGCACTAATAGATAGAGTGCTAAAACCATCAGAATCAACTTCAGATGACACGTTATATCATTGGAAGAGTTTTTTCAAATCCCCCTGGCCCCCAAGCTCAAAAATTTCAAAAATTATACTTTAGAAGCTTTTTTAATATTTCTAAAGCATTAATAGATATAGTGCTAAAAACATCAGAATCTACTTCAGAGGACACTTTATATCACGGGAAGAGGTTTTTAAAATCCCCCTTCCCCCCTAACTCAAAATTTTCCAAAATTTTATTTTAAAAGCTTTTTAAATATTTCTAAAGCACTAATAGATAGAGTGCTAAAAACATCAGAATCGACTTCAGAGGACAAATTATGGTACAGGAAGATGTTTTTGGAATACCCCTTCCCCCCAAACTCAAAATTTTCCAAAATTCTACTTCAGAAGCTTTTTTAAATATTTCTAAAGCGCTAAGACATAGAACGCTACAAACAGCAGAATCGACTTTAGAGGACAATTTGTGTCATGGGAAGATGTTTTTGAAATCCCCCTTCCCCCCAAACTCAAAATTTTCCAAAATTCTACTTTAGAAGCTTTTCAAATATTTGTAAGGCACTAATAGATAGAGTGCTAAAAACATTAGAATCGACTTCAGAGGACACGTTATATCACGGGAAGAGGTTTTTAAAAACCCCCTTCCCCCCAAACTCAAAATTTTCCAAAATTCTACTTTAGAAGCCTTTTAAATATTTCTAAAGCACTAATAGAAAGAGCACTACAAATATCAGAATCGACTTCAGAGGACAAATTAAGTTACGGGAAGATGTTTTTGGAATCCCCCTTCCCCCCAAACTCAAAATTTTCCCAAATTCTAATTTAGAATCTTTTTAAATTTTTATAAAGCACTAATAGATGTAGCGCTAAAAATCTAAGACTCGTCGTTATATGATAAATTTTTTTATGGGTAGATGTTTTTTGAAATTCCCCTTCCCCCCAAACTCAAAAATTTCTAAAATTCTAATTTAGGAGCTTTTCAAATATTTCTAAATCGCTAAGACAGAGAGTGCTAAAAATATTAGAATCGACTTTAGAGGACACGTTATATCACGGGAAGAGGTTTTTAAAATCCCCTTCCCCCCAAACTCAAAAATTTCCAAAATTTTACTTTAGAAGCTTTTTTAAATATTTCTAAAGCACTAATAGATAGAGCGCTACAAATTTCAGAATCGACTTCAGAGGGCACGTTATATCATGGGAAGAGGTTTTTAAAATCCTCTTCCCGTGATATAACGTGTCCTCTGAAGTCGATTCTGATGTCTTTAGCACTCTATGTTTTAGCGCTTTAGAAATATTTAAAAAGCTCCTAAAGTAGAATTTTAGAAAATTTTGAGTTTGAGGGAGAGGATTTTAAATACATCTTCTTGATATATTATGTGGTCTCAGAATTTGATTATTATGTTTTTAGCGCTCCGTATAGGAGCGCCTTAGAATTATTTTTAAATCTACTTCTGTATAAATTTAATTAATTTTTTTTTGGGGGGGAAGTGGGCATTAAGAACCCTCTTCCCATGATAAAATGTGTCCTCTGAAGTCGATTCTGATGTTTTTAGCACTCTATGTTTTAGCGCTTTAGAAATATTTAAAAAGCTCCTAAAGTAGAATTTTAGAAAATTTTGAGTTTGGGGGAAGGGGGATTTTAAAAGCCTCTTCCCGTGATATAACGTGTCCTCTGAAGTCGATTCTGAAATTTGTAGCGCTCTATCTATTAGTGCTTTAGAAATATTTAAAAAAGCTTCTAAAGTAAAATTTCGGAAAATTTTGAGTTTGGGGGGAAGGGGGATTTCAAAAACATCTTCCTGTGATATAACGTGTCCTCTGAAGTTGATTCTGATGTTTTTAGCACTCTATGTTTTAGCGCTTTAGAAATATTTAAAAACTCCTAAAGTAGAATTTTAGAAAATTTTGAGTTTGGGGGAAGGGGGATTTTAAAAGCCTCTTCCCGTGATATAACGTGTCCTCTGAAGTCGATTCTGATGTTTTTAACACTATCTATTAGTGCTTTAGAAATATTTTAAAAGCTTCTAAAGTAGAATTTTGGAAAATTTTGAGTTTAGGGGGAAGGGGGATTTCAAAAACATCTTCCCGTGATATAATGTGTCCTCTGAAGTCGATTTTGATGTTTTTAGCACTCTATCTTTTAGTACTTTAGAAATATTTTAAAAGCTTCTAAAGTAGAATTTTAGAAAATTCTAAGTTTGGATGGAAGCGGAATTTCAAAAACATCTTCCCATGACATAATGTGTCCTCTAAAAAGGATTGGGTTATTTTTACTGGTCTCTCTTGTCAAATCCTTTCCCTAATTAATACAGTTTAAATGGTCTTATCAACAGAGTTGTTTGGCATGTGCCTGCTACCCTTAAGGGTAAGGGTTTCTGATAAGACAAGTGTGACATCACAACAAGCCTGGTTTCATATACCATAAAGAAAGTCAGCATGGGTTGAAAATTAAATGGCTTAGGATTTAAATAGGATTTTGGAATATATTTTAATGAACAAGGTTAAACGCAGAAGTTGTGTAAGGTAAGCAGTGATTTATATTTATGATAGTAATATAGGATGAAATATGAGTTAAAAACAACTAGTAATGTGCAGTAATTTACCATTATATAGAGGGGGGATGAGTGGAGGTAGGTACTTCAAAGTGCCTTCCCGGGACAAACCTTAGCATGTACATCCATCCCTGAAAGTTTCATTTTCCTAACCCAACCCCTTTCCAAGATAGCCAAAAAGGAGAATTTACTAGGTAAAATTCTACTTTAGCTACTTTTGACTATCTTGGAAAGGGGTTAGGTTAAGAAAATGAAACTTTTAGGGATGGTTCTACAGACTGAAGCATGTCCTAGGAAGATATTCTGAAGTATCCACCTCCACTCCTTCTCCCTCTAGAGGATCCTGATCTTTGATGATCTTTAAAAATCTATGTGTTAAAGAGGTGAAACCTTGCAAGATAGATATGCTTAAATAAAATACAACAAAATGGTTTTTAGCTTCACAACTTTGCTCAATCCCAATATATAAGGTTTTAAAGATGTCCAAATAAATTTTCTAAATTTTGAAAATAAACTATTTATATGTCTTAAAATTCTGCTCAAATAACTGAAATTGCATTTTCACAGCTAAAACCAGAGAAAAAGAAACTGATAACTGAAAATTAAGGTAAAATGTTGTTTTGTCAAAATTTCAATGGGTATAGACCTGTCATGTAGGCAAATTTCATGACCCTTTAGAGGGAGAAGGAGTGGAGGTAAGTACTTCAAAATACCTTCCCGGGACACACTTTAGCCTGTAGACCCATCCCTGAAAGTCTCATTGTCCTAACCTAACCCCTTCCCAAGATAGCCAAAAGTAGCTAAAGTAGAATTTTAGCAAAGTTTATTTTAAGAGATTATTCAGGTAGCTAAGAAATAAACTTACCTCTAGAGTCAGAATTGCATAATCCAAATTTAACATGCATTTGCATTAGAAATGAACTTTAACCTCACCCCTATATATACCAATTCAGTGTATATATTTGCACATTAGGGGTAGAGGTAAAGTTCATTTCTGATTCAAATGAATGTTAGGACTAAATTTAGGTTCATAATGTAATTCTGACTATGTAGGTAAGTCTGAACTTTACTACCCCCTCCCCTAATCTGCAAATATATACCCTGAATTGGTATAGATATGGGTGAGGGTAAAGTTCATTTCAAACACAAATGCACGTTAAATTTGGATTCAGGATGCAATTCTGACTATAGAGGTAAGTTTATTTCTTAGCTACCTGAATAGTAAACCAGAATTAAACCCTACCTAGAACTAAACCAGAGAACCCCCCCCCCCCACCAACTATCCCTTATGGTGCAGTGTTGGAGTCTAGTTGTATTATACAAATCTCAAAGCAAAAATATAAGGCAACATCATTCAGCCAGGGGGGGGGGCAAATTTCTGCCAAGTAGGCAACTTTCTAAGACTTAGAAATGAGAAGTGGGTTAACATGGATGCTTGGCAATACCTTCCCAGAGAATGTTTTTGACCCTCAACTCATTACTAAAAGTTTCATTTTCCTAACCTAACCCCTTTTGAAGATAGCAAAAAGAAGCTAAACTAGAACTTAACTAAAGGTTAAAGTATAATGTTGTTTTGTCTAAGTTCCAATAGGTAAGCCTATAGACCTATTGTGTAGGCCAATTTCTAAGACATAGAAATCAGAAGAGAGTTAACATAGTAGCTTGGCAATACCGTGTTTAGTATCTCTAATGCTGAAGGTGGTGCCACAGCAATATCAGCGTTGCATCTTCCCCATCTGTATTTGGATTAAACAGGTCTTTAAATTGATTCTTCCAATGATTTACCTGGTACATAAGGAATCAAGTTTTCGTGGGAGTCTTTTTAGGGACCAGTGATAAGTGACTTTTTCCTGTTATTTCTTTGGGGTTTCTATTCAAACTTCGCTGTCATTATTTATAGATGCTTTATCTGTCTCTAAAGCAACTTTACCCCAGAATTGTTAGTGGTCCTGATGTAAGCTGATTTGATTTTATTTACTTGATGTTTTTTTTTGCTGGGGTTGATGCGTTTGATGCCTGTTATCTAGCCTTAATTAGCTTTATAGTTTTCTCTGAGATTTAGTTTTTTCTCAAATTTGCAGGAACATAGCTAACAACTTTAGAGGCCACCTGTTCAGTGGTGGGATTTTCATCACAGTCTGTCAGGCTTGCAAACTGGTTCTGTAACTTCAAGCAGAAGTCTTTCTTCACTGTTGGAATTTTCAGTTGCTCGACGTCTTACTTCCTTTTTGGGGATTGTATCTTTCTCACACTCAGCTCCAGAAGCATTTTTGCACATACAAGCATGTGATCACTTCCATATTTTGATTCCGATCATGCTCCTCTGTAAGCTCCTTGATGACTGAGGAGTGGCAACGCGGACAGATCAATATATGGTCAATTTGGGCAGCTGCGGAGCCATCGTTTGAGTGCAAAGTTATCCTTTGAGAGGGTTTGTACTGGAACATGCTGTTGGGGATGGTTATGTTATGGGATCTTGTGAACTGGAGCAGTCTAACCCCGTTGGAGCAGTGCTGGCCCTAAGTGAACAGACAAACAATATCATGAACATTGAGGTTTCTTGAGCCAAATGCAGGAGTTCCATTCACCTACTAAAATCAGGAAATCTCATTTGGGACATTTCTGAATTGTAATCTCCAGATCATTATAGAATGAGTCCTTATTAGTATCTGTTGCCACTCTCGTTAGTGTGTAGACGAAAATGATGGAGATGTTGGATAGTCTTCCTTTCAGTCATAGTCTAGCTATTTTGGGGTTCACTGGATCCCATGCAAGAAGGGCATTTTGTGCATGACAGCAAATCATAAAGCGAACTCCATGGTTGCCGGATCCAACATATGCATCAGAGTTGAAGAATAAGTTCGAGTTGATGGAGTAATGGGCTGGTATGTTTTCTTTGACCAGTCCATTCAATTTTGTCTCTGGCAGACAAGGAACATCTCCTTTGTTACGATTCATTTCCATAGCCATAACTAGTCTTGATGATTCTCTCTTCAACAATCTCACATTCCAGCTATAAATTC
Organism: Artemia sp. Qi Xiang Cuo; assembly: GCF_049724085.1. NCBI lineage: Eukaryota > Metazoa > Arthropoda > Branchiopoda > Anostraca > Artemiidae > Artemia > Artemia sp. Qi Xiang Cuo. The sequence goes on along the minus strand of NC_142808.1, from coordinate 20,408,805 downwards.
GGGATTCATCATTCTGTAGTTCACAGGGAATAACTCATTCACTTGTCGATCTCACCGCTATTCCAGGGAGCGGGATCGTGTCACTTGAAACCAGGGATGCCGTAGTAGGCAGAATATTTCTTTGAGTACTCAATTTTTCAACGATTTTTTTGGAGAATTTATTTAACCAACGGGTTCCCTCCTCCCTTTTCAACGCAGGCCTGGGACCAGCTATGGTGGAGATAATACTTGTTTAGGCCTGGGCTTGATTTATAAAACAATCAGAAATCAGCTAAAATAAACAAGTTTTTTTCAACCGAAATTAAGGAGCAGCATTAAAATTTGAAACTAACAGATACTATTGGGTGTAAAAGAGGGACTGCCCTTCCTCAATACCTTAGTCTTTAAACTGAAGTTTGATTTTTTGTTCCAGTTCTTTAAGAACAATTACTGAAGCACAAGCGCCATTGAATTATGATTAAGATGGTTAAAAAAAAAAAAAATAGTGATAGCCAGTGGTTTAGGAAGGGGGCAGCTCCCCTCTAATATAGGATAATATCTGTTTGTCTTAATTTTTAATGTCGTTCCTTGCTTTCAGTTGAATTTTTTTACTTTATTTAATTCAGTCAGTAGAGTGTGTCATGGGATCTTAAATTCAGGCCCCACACTTGATGTTTTTCGTCGTTAAAAGGTACAAATATAGATAACATATTCTTTTCATTGTAAAAAATGTATTTATGGAGAAAATCAATACTGTGCTATTTTACGCATGTCGCTGGATGAAGAATTTGATTAAAGGGTGTTTGTGTTTTGTTTTTTCTTATTTCTATGCCTGTTGTCTGATAGACTTTACTTCTAGTTACTCATAATATTTTATTTTAATGCTCTGTATTATTGACATTGTGCAAGATATGTATAGTAGTGCTGTATGTTTATCATAGGAAAAAAATAAGTTTCTTATTTTATAGCTTTATAATAAAACATATCTCAGTTTAGTAGAAGCTTGGTATTTTCGAGTATATAAGTTTAATTGTACGTTTTTTTTTTCAGATTCAACAATTCAATCAATACATCACTGAATATAAGTCGTAATGTAGCTAATACTGCACCATCAAAGACACCAAACAAAAAAGGAGATGATGGAAAACATAAAACACCATCAAAAACTCCAAGGAAATCACCCAGTAAGCTATTAAAGAAAAAGTAAACTGGTATTTGCCTGTAGACAGCATGTGTTTCTGCAAGTTCCTTTAACTTTTTCTTCCATGCAGTGAGCAACAGGCCCATTTTCAAAAGGATGGCATTTGAACTCATGTTCACCTCCCATCCTTGTAAAAGCAACTATTTCTTCATGGAAAACATGAATTTCTCCATCCAGCTCTACTCTGGTCTCAAGGCAGAGTTGAGCTAGGGCTCTTCAAGTTCAACAGAAGATCGACGAGAGGAGGCTGGAAGCTAAGCATACTTTCATAACATAAAAAAAAAAAAATCTGTTCCAAAATACACTTTCACATGCATGGATGAATTATTTTCAGCTTTCATTCTTGTGACATTGGGCCAAAGGTTTCCTAAGGTGCTTGAATCTGGCAAAACTGGTTATTTTGGCACCTACTTCCAGGAGAGTGTGTGGTGAATAGAAGTCGCCCATCCATGTGCATTTGCAGTTTCGTGCTGGATTTGCTCAGTGAAAGGGCGTTTTTATTTCCATCTTCTTCTAATCCTTCTATTGTTGAACTTGATGAAGAATTCTAGCTTAATTTTGCCTTACGACCTGGATGGGGATAATGAATATAGAACTGGGTGAGGAAAATGAATCCACCTTTTTATTGAACAAATAATTGTTCAAATATTGAACAAATAAGGATGAAAACTGAACGTGAGTTCAACTGCCGTCCTCGTGAAAATGATCACTGGGTCTGCGTCTCTGTTACCACCATTGAGTGTTGATGCTTGGTGGTTGTTTACTCGCTAACGTATTTCAACCCTATTTCTCTACTATCTGAATTCTATTCGTGTAATAAATATATGGCCAAACCGTTGTACTGTTGTCACGTTTAAAGAATTTTCTAGAGGCAAGCGTTTTCGCTTATAATTGAAACTATAGCATAGCACATGAGAAGTTCCCGATCCTCGTAATTGGTTTTTAGGGCCCTCCTGTGCTTCCCATAACTCAAAATTTTGCTCAAAGCAAGGTTAAAGTTATATCCTGAAATTTTCTGTGTAGACATATGTCGATATCCAAAATTGCAGTTTTGTTACTGATTTTAAGTTCGTGCTTCATTTGAGTAGATATTATCTGTCCTCAAATTTTATGATTTTAGCTTGAACTTTCCCCGAAGCAAAGTTTTTTCGGGATCCTGAGGTGTTCTTTGTAGACATATTGCGGTATCTCAAACTGGGGCTATTTTAACATTATTTAAAACGTTTATTTATTATTATTGTTTTAAATTATGTCACATTAATAAGGTTAACTAATATTTATTATTCAAAATTTATTCATTTACTTTTCTAAAATGCTATTAAAAGTGCTATTCATTTTAATTTCAAGGTTCATTTAAATTGATATTTTTTTTTATTCTTATATAATTTTTATGTTATGATTTTAAAGAGTGAATAACTGCTAATTCGTGCTAGGTTCAAGCGATTTATGGTGAGCCAAGTCCAAAAAGTGGTTTACTTTGCAGTCAGTGGTATAACAAGAAAATAAAGGGGCTCTAAAATGCCCCCCCCCTCCTATTTTTTTGAATTACAGATAAGTATGTGTTCTTAGAAAATGTAAAAAAAACAAGCAAGTTTTTTCAACTGAAAGTAAGGAGCAACATTAACGGTTAAAACGAACAGAAATTATTACGTATATGAGGGGATTTGCCCCCTAGTCAATACCTCGCTCTTTACGCTAAGTTCAAGTAAAGCTCAATTCTTTAACATTATCACCCTATGAATTAATTTCTTTTGAGAAATAAAAAAATAAGCCTATGTCACATTTTGTGCATTTTATCATGCTGTGGGAGCAATGAGTCATCTTTACGTGTCAGGTAGGGTAGCAGCTTTAGTCATCAGACCTAACGTGAACAGCAGGTGGAAAGTCTGATCTTTGCTTCTTAATGGCTGAGGTAACTGTTGTTTCTTTAAAGGTGTCCCTTCCATATTTTGTGGTTTGGGTCCTTAAAGTTAGTCCACTAAACAAAGTAAACTTGAAATGGAGCAAGCTGAGCTCCAATAGTGGCCTGGCCTGCTTGTACACTCAGTGCTATAATGGAGTTTCCCAATGCTGAGAACCATAATGTTGAAGAAGTTCCACACATACTATTTCCTTATCTTGAAGTCAATCCTGTTTAGTTCCAGGAATATATTGAACGTGTCTGCTCAATCCATATATCTATTGTATTCTCTCATCAAAAAACGCTTTGAAACATCAGTTTGCAGCTTTGAAGGTTTTTACCAGCACTTACCATTGTCAACTATGTGGGCGCATAGGATGAAAGAATATGGACTCACTTGCTGTGATGTTCTTTTATTGCATACAGTTGAACTCTGTCACCCGCCAGTCGTGCGACGCTTGACCGCGATGCTTGGAGTCTTGTCGTTTTCCATGGTAAATCCTTCCGGTTTGTTAGTGTGAACAGTTAGAGTGTATGAACAACCTCATTATTCTACGTCTGAGTGACGGCCAAGACAGGAAGCCATATGATTTATTACTGCTTGTATTTCTGATATTTTGGGATATAGATAGAATAGAATTTTATTTTTAAAATTTCTTTCACAGCATGTTTTGCCGAATTTGATTTTTTCGTCCAAAAAAAAAAAAACCTTAAATATATATATGATAGGCAAGCCTCGCCACACAATCAGACGGCATTGCAAGCCTAGAGATTTCTGCAGTACCCATGCATATATTAACCTTGAAGTTGTAAATGAATCTTCTTGCTTCAGCTCGCAGCTCGCACTACCTCATAACTTCACTTCTGTGTCTTGTTTGTGTCTTAGTGGAATTCTAGCTTCAACGAGACAATCCTTTCGCCTACACAATAACTATGTTCCCGAGGAGTTTTTTAAAAGTTTTTTTTTTCGATGGGATAATATTTTTCGAAGGGATAATATATATATATATATATATATATATATATATATATATATATATATATATATATATATATATATATATATATATATATATATATATATATATATATATATATATATATATATATATATATATATATATATATATATATATATATATATATATATATATATATATATATATATATATATATATATATATATATATATATATATATATATATATATGTAGTATCTTTAGGTTGGTTCAAAATTTACTCCCCAAAAACCAAAAAACAACACATAAAAAATCGTATACGCAATTAAAACCACGCTATATATCTACAGCAGTGTGTTGAATCATCCCGTAAAACGGGTTTGTTCAGTCGTTCTGGTTTATCTCAAAAAAGTTGAGATAACCCTTATCTCAAGGGTTTGTCATAACGTCAAAACTTGTATGGGTTTCAGTTCTTGAGTTGAGTGCATCTTGGTTTTAAAAGTTCTGAAATATTTTAAACCTCTATGATGATGGTTCATGATGCTACTTTTAATTCATCCATTCCAGGTAATAACATGAAAACATTAAAACAAAAAAATGCATTTCCATTAACAATGGCTTTTTCCGGTATTTTCATTGGAGAAAATTGTAAAAAACAACAAAATTCCCCCCCCCCCTAGATTAAAAAATCAACAGCAGATTAAAACCCTTCCCCTATATTTTCGTCAACGTGTCAATTGATCCTTCGCCAATCGATGCTACTGTTGAAAGATCTTAAGCCGAACTGGCCAGCCATGACAAAAACCAACAAACAGAAAAATCTCAGTGAAAAAAAAAACAACAAACGAGACTGCGGCCAGTGGAGAGAAAAGATAAGACAAATGCAGTTGTCTTTTATGCAAAACAACGCGGAAATATCCGCGTTGTTTTGCATTTGTTTTTTCTTTTTCTCCACTGGTCGCAGTCTCGTTTGTTTTTTTTTTTTCATTGAGATTTTTCGCTGTTGGTTTTTGTCGATGCTACTGTGCATATGTTTCTTTTGCCAATGTCTTGTCCTTCAAATCAAACAGCGCTTTTGCTATTTTACAAGGTTTTGAACAATAGGGCAAATGATCGCATCCTAAAAGTGGCCACTTTCTGGACTCGGTTGTGGCCACTTAGCAGTCAAACTGAAACTTATTTTTACGACAATGTTGATAGAAACGACATGACCCCATTTGGTCAATGGTACGATTCAATGTGCATTCTTCTAAAGCAGGTGCTGAGTTATGTTTCAAACATTGTTAAATTAAACAGGTGGTTTAATTTGAAAAATGTTAGAGATGAAAATTTGTCATTTTTTAAATATTAGAGTACATGTACTGGGTAAAGCTTTGTCTCATTCCTTTTCTTTGGCCTGCTGTATGAACTTGATATTAAGTAAGTAACACGGGGTTCATTTAAAAATAAAGTATACATCTTCGATTCCCTGAAGCAAACTTGTACGGGAGAAAACCTTCCGAATAAATCAATAAACCAAAAAAAATAAGGTTTTGAAGGTATTGTTCGTTATAATTATTGGTTATAAAAATAGTGCTCGCTACCTTCATTCCGCACTGGTTGTGAAGAAAAAAATTGCACTGTTTTAATATGTAGAAAGGATTTCAATTTTGGTCTCTTCTACACTTACAGGAACATGTACCAATTAAATATTTAATAGCGATAAGAGGTGTTTGTTTATTCCAATTTTACACCACTAAAATACTCAGCAGATTAATGCTGGAGCGTTTAAAAGCCATATTGTCAACTTTCAACTCAGATTAAGGAAAATATCATAAACTGAGATTCAGCATCTTCCACTGTTTTTATTTAACGCAGGCTTTCGAACCTCATATGAATTCAAGGTCTTTGGCACTTTCTTTGTCGCTTTGGTATCTCACATAAATCAGAAAGATATTAAGAGACGCATGGGGCTTACCAACTCAGTTTTAAAGCCTTGATGTCTATCTTGAAGAGCAAGAATTTTTCGTTACTACTGAAAAAAAAGCTCTTCAAAAGACTAATTATTTTGCTTCCTGTATACGCGTATGAATCACGGGCCCTAAAAAAAGACGATTAACGTTGCCTAGCTGTATTTGAAACAAATTTGCTTCGCCGTACTGCTGGCATTAAGTATATGAATAGAGTTCCCTGTAGGCTATTAGGCTGTTTGAAAACTTCAAGTTCAATCACGCCATACTTGACTAAATAACACTGCAGCAACTTAGGTGGCTAGGCTACACGCAACGGATGGAAAATCTAATCTACCAAAAATTCTCGTCCCAGAGGTCGCCCCCGAAGAGATGGAAAGATAACTTCTCAGCACTTAATCTGTCTTAACTTTCCGGCCTGGCTAAAGATAGATACTCATAAAGATGTCACATGAATAATATAGTAAATGAGAGAAGCTCTAAAACAATCTTTGAGGACGGATGGGAGGCTCGAGTCAAGTAAGGTTTTATGGAACAGAAGTAATGAATGTTCATCATTAATAATGATTTGCTTCTGAAACGCCAGCAGATAGACCAGATGTATCGTTTATGTTTTAAAATTTACTCTTTTATGTTTATTATCTTTTTATGTTTATTATGTTATGTTTATGTTACGTTTATCTTTTTATCTATTTTTTATTTTTTATCTATTTTATCTATATGTTATGTTATGTTTATGTTATGTTATCTTTTTATGTTTATGTTTATTATATTATCTTTTAAATTACTCTTTTATGTTTGTAAATTTACTCTTTATTTGCTTAACTTTCAGGTCGAGATGGGATTACTGGTGACAGATTTATTCCAAGTAGAATTGGCTCTCAATACGATATTGCACATGCTTTGGTAATTTTTTCCTCTCCTTTTTTGAAATTAATATATATTGCTTTTATGCTATAAAAATCGACTTTTTGGTTTTTATGACGTCAGTTAATCAGATTTTTTTCTTACTTGGCGAAACTCTGCAACTGAGTCTTTCTTTTAATATCGAGAGTTGTTACTCAACAAAAACATTTAGACTAGGATCTAGCCTATGCTAGATCCTCCACTAAACCTGTCTATTGGCGGAGATGCTTTTCTAGACATATAAAAATGGTTATTTTCTAAGATTTTCTGTTAGTTGTTTCAAAGTCATGTAGTTCTTTGGGCAGTGCCACGTTCTTGTCACTGTTGCCACATTGAACCGTGTAAACTAAATGAGTAAAATTATTAGTTAAATTTTATAACGCTTTTCATCGGACTAATAAATTGTTAATTCCGAAAGACAACTACACCTGCAACTGAAAGCTACACCTTCTTTAGCTGTGAATTGCCGTTCGTTTTCAGCGTATTTTGTGCTGGTTTTTACCCACGTTTCTTCTTTTTTGAAGTTTGCTGCCAACTTAGCTCTCTCTTTGTATCTAGTTCTCTCTCTTTTTATTCTTTTTCGTTTTTTTTTAGTTCGATAACCAAAAACTGCATAACTGCATATCGAGGTCTTTCATTAAAAATTGGAATCCAAATTTTTCCTGCTTTTGTAAGATTATAATTGGTTGTGTAAGTTTTTCAATTACCCATTGTCGAAGAAGGCTTTAAGGAAGGATGTAAGGGAAATTCGAGCTTCTTTGGAGAACGTACAGAGGAACCCTTTTAATAGATTGGGATGGAGGAGCGTGCGTAGCTGCGATGGCCTTACGCGGCTTGCTGCTGCAGTGAGTTGTTAGTAGTAGTTAATAATTCAAACAATTAGATTTCATTTTCACTGTCCTTTTTTTTTAACTTTCTAGAAATAATGAGAATTTGGGTGCCTATCTTTCCGAGCCCTAAGTGATCTATCTATAGCTAGAAAACTGGGAAATCACAATCCAACGATTATGTCACGTAGTCATTTTGTGTTTAGATTCGGTGTTTCTTTTTGTGTTTTTGTGTTTAGTGTCATTTTGTGTTTAGATCAATTTTCGTATTGCACTAGTTGTTACTGTTTTTTAAGTACTAAGAGAACTTTCAAAAAACCATTGTTACTGAAAAAAGTTTTACGGGTATGCCCCATCTCCCCACAAGTGAGGAGAAAAATGTCTTATACTATTGTCAATATGTACTAGTTTATCTATTACCAAACTTTGAAACATTCCTTGTTAAAATTTGTCACTATTTTCTGTTAGCGATAATAGAAATATTTTTTGTCTGCAGTGGCCAAAAGGCTGTTCTGATAAAATAGTGACAAGATAATGCATATTATAAGAAGGATACAGAGGTTGGAAGTAATGGCGTCTATTCATAAAAATTTAGGGGGGAATAATATATGTTTCAGTATCAGGAGGGGTCAACTTTATTTTCATTTTTTCTGTGTAAAATACCAAAAAGAATCTGTCTTTAAATGAAAATACCCGCCAGAAAGCCTTCTTAATTCACGCCACTGGTCGAGACTGTAGGTATTGCACAAAGTACAAAGCGAGAGAATCAAACAGTTGGTGGTAACGAACTGTAGTTAGGAGTGATGCAGCTCAATAGTAACCGAATTTCTAAATGACGGAATTTTTATACCAATAATACATCAAAAGAGCACCTTGCTCTTTACGCTAAAGTGTTTTATTACTTTAAAAAGTAGAGTTGTGACATAGAGCCAAACTTTAGCGTAAAGAGCGAGGGGTTGAGAGTGGGCAACCACGATCATATGCGGAGTATTTTCTGTTCAGCTTAAGTTTTCTTGTCGCTTCTTACTTCCACTTGGAAAAACTTGATTTTTTATTTAATAAAAGGAATAGGCTGTAAGAATACTATTAGGGTCTAAAAAGTAATTTAGTGTTTTTTTCGGTTGTGAAACAGGGAGTTTATTTTATTCAAGTCGTAACCCTGAACTCATGGAAAAAAATAGCGGAGATGCTACTTGTTAAAAAAAAAAATATCATTTAGGGTTTTTTGGCTCATGTTCTTTACTATTGTTTTTGTTGTTGTTGCTGTTATTTTTAAGATTGGTACCCATCCAGCCCATTCTTAGGAGAAAAAGAACATCTAATCTCCACTAGATAGTAGGTTAATCTTTGTTAATTGAATACAAGGTCTTTTAAGATATCCTGTGTTTTAATCTATAATTTGTCTGTTTACCTTCCTTTTTGGTTTATCCAAAGCAGTCTTCTTTTTTTTTCTTACTACTATATTCTCTGAGGCCAACCTGACTCTTGTACATGATAATGGTAATAAGCTTACCTAAGCTATGGATGTCAGGTATTGTGTTATCTTGGAACGATAATTTCGACAGGACCTGTGCCTGTCGAATTTTTATTCGATAATGGCTTATTACCATTATCATGTTTTCTTACTACGAATTTCCTTTTATTCTGAACAAAAAGTCTGTTTTTTTGGTTGGTGACAAAAGATAAATACTTCTTTTCTTGATTAAAATTTTCATTTTGTGGTCATAATTATTATTATTTTCTTGTCTAGATCCTTCAAGAAAACCAGACTGACTCCCAGCTTTTGAGCCCATCAACATTAGAACAGCAGCGGTTAATTGGAGAAGTTTTTAAATTGCAACGAGATGAATAAATCAAAATCTTGTCATATGCTACGAAACCCTGCCGCTCCAGAGGTAGTATCCAACCCTTTTTCAAGCTTGGAATGCATCTTAAATAACGCAACATGAACGTACGTAGGGGGCTCTACGTCTGACTATACCTTCTATGCTAAAGATTTCTGTAACGTCCTCGTATCCAAGTACTTGCCATATCGTCAGTGATATTTTTTTTTCTTTTTTTTTATCTTGTTCAAACCCCACTTCTCTCACCTGGAATAAACTCAAGTATATGTAACCTCTTAATTATGCACTACGGAAAGATCATATTTTTTTTTATCTCGTAACTTTTCTATTTTGAAAACCAAGTGTAAATAGAAGGAGGATATTTTGCCTCTCCCCCTAGGTTTGAAAAGTCTTTTTTCGGTTATTTGTTTCTAAAATATCTTTTTTGGTATTTTTATCGAAATATGGAAAAAAAAACTATTCCCCGCTAGATTCTTGAAAAATACCTTTACACCTCTGGTTTTCAAATAGAAGAAAGTTACGGGAAAAAATATGATCTTTCCAGTGCATAATTAAGAGAAGACATATACTTGAGTTTATTCCAGGGGAGAGAAGTGGGGTTTGAACAAGATAAAAAAAAAGAAAAAAAAACACTGACGATATGGCAAATACTGGATACGAGGACGTTACAGAAATCTTTTAGCATAGAAGGTATAGTCAGACGTAGAGCCCCCTTACGTACGTTCATGTTGCGTTATTTAAGATGCATTCCAATTTTTGAAAAAAGGGTTGGATACACTACCTCTGGAGCGGCAGGTGGTTTCGTAGCATATGACAAGATTTTGATTTTATTCATCTCGTTGCAATTTAAAACTTCTCCAATTAACCGCTGCTGTTCTAATGTTGATGGGCTCAAAAGCTGGGAGTCAGTCTGGTTTTCTTGAAGGATCTAGACAAGAAAATAATAATAATTATGACCACAAAATGAAAATTTTAATCAAGAAAAAGAAGTATTTATCTTTTGTCACCAACCAAAAAAACAGACTTTTTGTTCAGAATAAAAGGAAATTCGTAGTAAGAAAACATGATAATGGTAATAAGCCATTATCGAATAAAAATTCGACGAGGCAACTAGGTCCTGTCGAAATTATCGTTCCAAGATAACACAATACCTGACATCCATAGCTTAGGTGAGCTATTACCATTATCATGTACAAGAGTCAGGTTGGCCTCAGAGAATATAGTAGTAAGAAAAAAAGAAGACTGCTTTGGATAAACCAAAAAGGAAGGTAAACAGACAAATTATAGATTAAAACACAGGATATCTTAAAAGACCTTGTATTCAATTAACAAAGATTAACCTACTATCTAGTGGAGATTAGATGTTCTTTTTCTCCTAAGAATGGGCTGGATGGGTACCAATCTTAAAAATAACTAACAACATAACAAAAACAATAGTAAAGAACATGAGCCGAAAACCCTAAATATTTTTTTTTTAACAAGTAGCATCTCCGCTATTTTTTTCATGAAGTTCAGGGTTACGACTTGAATAAAATAAACTCCCTGTTTCACAACCGAAAAAAACACTAAATTACTTTTTAGACCCTAATAGTATTCTTACAGCCTATTCATTTTATTAAATAAAAAATCAAGTTTTTCCAAGTGGAAGTAAGAAGCGACAAGAAAACTTAAGCTGAACAGAAAATACTCCGCATATGATCGTGGTTGCCCACTCCTCAACCCCTCGCTCTTTACGCTAAAGTTTGGCTCTATGTCACAACTCTACTTTTTAAAGTAATAAAACACTTTAGCGTAAAGAGCAAGGTGCTCTTTTGATGTATTATTGGTATAAAAATTCCGTCATTTAGAAATTCGGTTACTATTGAGCTGCATCACTCCTAACTACAGTTCGTTACCACCAACTGTTTGATTCTCTCGCTTTGTACTTTGTGCAATACCTACAGTTCCGACCAGTGGCGTGAATTAAAAGCGTTTCTCAGCGGGTATTTTCATTTAAAGACAGATTCTTTTTGGTATTTTACACAGAAAAAATGAAAATAAAGTTGACCCCTCCTGATACTGAAACATATATTATTCCCCTAAATTTTTATGAATAGACGCCATTACTTCCAACCTCTGTATCCTTCTTATAATATGCATTATCTTGTCACTATTTTATCAGAACAGCCTTTTGGCCACTGCAGACAAAAATATTTCTATTATCGCTAACAGAAAATAGTGACAAATTTTAACAAGGAATGTTTCAAAGTTTGGTAATAGATAAACTAGTACATATTGACAATAGTATAAGACATTTTTCTCCTCACTTGTGGGGAGATGGGGCATACCCGTAAAACTTTTTTCAGTAACAATGGTTTTTTGAAAGTTCTCTTAGTACTTAAAAAACAGTAACAACTAGTGCAATACGAAAATTGATCTAAACACAAAATGACACTAAACACAAAACACACAAAGAAACACCGAATCTAAACACAAAATGACTACGTGACGCAATCGTTGGATTGTGATTTCCCAGTTTTCTAGCTATAGATAGATCACTTAGGGCTCGGAAAGATAGGCACCCAAATTCTCATTATTTCTAGAAAGTTAAAAAAAAAGGACAGTGAAAATGAAATCTAATTGTTTGAATTATTAACTACTACTAACAACTCACTGCAGCAGCAAGCCGCGTAAGGCCATCGCAGCTACGCACGCTCCCCCTCCATCCCAATCTATTAAAAGGGTTCCTCTGTACGTTCTCCAAAGAAGCTCGAATTTCCCTTACATCCTTCCTTAAAGCCTTCTTCGACAATGGGTAATTGAAAAACTTACACAACCAATTATAATCTTACAAAAGCAGGAAAATTTGGATTCCAATTTTTAATGAAAGACCTCGATATGCAGTTATGCAGTTTTTGGTTATCGAACTAAAAAAAAAAACTGAAAAAAGAATAAAAAGAGAGAACTAGATACAAAGAGAGCTAGTTGGCAGCAAACTTCAAAAAAGAAGAAACGTGGGTAAAAACCAGCACAAAATACGCTGAAAACGAACGGCAATTCACAGCTAAAGAAGGTGTAGCTTTCAGTTGCAGGTGTAGTTGTCTTTCGGAATTAACAATTTATTAGTCCGGATGAAAAGCGTTATAAAATTTAACTAATTAATTTTACTCATTTAGTTTACACGGTTCAATGTGGCAACAGTGACAAGAATGTGGCACTGCCCAAAGAACTACATGACTTTGAAACAACTAACAGAAAAATCTTAGAAAATAACCATTTTTATATGTGCTAGAAAAGCATCTCCGCCAATAGACAGGCCTAGTGGAGGATCTAGCATAGGCTAGATCCTAGTCTAAATGTTTTTGTTGAGTAACAACTCTCGATATTAAAAGAAAGACTCAGTTGCAGAGTTTCGCCAAGTAAGAAAAAAATCTGATTAACTGACGTCATAAAAACCAAAAAGTCGATTTTTATAGCATAAAAGCAATATATATTAATTTCAAAAGAGAGAGGAAAAAATTACCAAAGCATATGCAATATCGTATTGAGAGCCAATTCTACTTGGAATAAATCTGTCACCAGTAATCCCATCTCGACCTGAAAGTTAAGCAAATAGGAAGAGTAAATTTACAAACATAAAAGAGTAATTTAAAAGATAATATAATAAACATAAACATAAAAAGATAACATAACATAAAACATAACATAACATATAGATAAAATAGATAAAAAATAAAAAATAGATAAAAAAGCATGTATAAACATAACATAATAAACATAAAAAGATAATAAACATAAAAGAGTAAATTTTAAAACATAAACGATACATTCGGTCTATCTGCTGGCGTTTCAGAAGCAAATCATTATTAATGATGAACATTCATTACTTCTGTTCCATAAAACCTTACTTGACTCGAGCCCCATCCGTCCTCAAAGATTGTTTTAGAGCTTCTTCATTTACTATATTATTCATGTGACATCTTTATGAGTATCTATCTTTAGCCAGGCCGGAAAGTTAAGACAGATTAAGTGCTGAGAAGTTATCTTTCCATCTCTTCGGGGGCGACCTCTGGGACGAGAATTTTTGGTAGATTAGATTTTCCATCCGTTGGGTGTAGCCTAGCCACCTAAGTTGCTGCAGTGTTATTTAGTCAAGTATGGCGTGATTGAACTTGAAGTTTTCAAACAGCCTAATAGCCTACAGGGAACTCTATTCATATACTTAATGCCAGCAGTACGGCGAAGCAAATTTGTTTCAAATACAGCTAGGCAACGTTAATCGTCTTTTTTTAGGGCCCGTGATTCATACGCGTATACAGGAAGCAAAATAATTAGTCTTTTGAAGAGCTTTTTTTTCAGTAGTAACGAAAAATTCTTGCTCTTCAAGATAGACATCAAGGCTTTAAAACTGGAGTTGGTAAGCCCCATGCGTCTCTTAATATCTTTCTGATTTATGTGAGATACCAAAGCGACAAAGAAAGTGCCAAAGACCTTGAATTCATATGAGGTTCGAAAGCCTGCTTAAATAAAAAAAAAACGTGGAAGATACTGAATCTCAGTTTATGATATTTTCCTTAATCTGAGTTGAAAGTTGACAATATGGCTTTTAAACGCTCCAGCATTAATCTGCTGAGTATTTTAGTGGTGTAAAATTGGAATAAAAACAAACACTTCTTATCGCTATTAAATATTTAATTGGTACATGTTCCTGTAAGTGTAGAAGAGACCAAAATTGAAATCCTTTCTACATATTAAAACAGTGCAATTTTTTTCTTCACAACCAGTGCGGAATGAAGGTAGCGAGCACTATTTTTTATAACCAATAATTATAACGAACAATACCTTCAAAACCTTATTTTTTTTGGTTTATTGATTTATTCGGAAGGTTTTCTCCCGTACAAGTTTGCTTCAGGGAATCGAAGATGTATACTTTATTTTTAAATGAACCCCGTGTTACTTACTTAATATCAAGTTCATACAGCAGGCCAAAGAAAGGAATGAGACAAAGCTTTACCCAGTACATGTACTCTAATATTTAAAAAATGACAAATTTTCATCTCTAACATTTTTCAAATTAAACCACCTGTTTAATTTAACAATGTTTTGAAACATAACTCAGCACCTGCTTTAGAAGAATGCACATTGAATCGTACCATTGACCAAATGGGGTCATGTCGTTTCTATCAACATTGTCGTAAAAATAAGTTTCAGTTTGACTGCTAAGTGGCCACAACCGAGTCCAGAAAGTGGCCACTTTTAGGATGCGATCATTTGCCCTATTGTTCAAAACCTTGTAAAATAGCAAAAGCGCTGTTTGATTTGGAAGGACAAGACATTGGCAAAAAAAACATATGCACAGTAGCATCGACAAAAACCAACAAAGAGAAAAATCTCAATGAAAAAAAAAACAAACAAATGGGACTATGGCCAGTGGAGAGAAAAGAAAAGACAAATGCAAGAAACAACGCGGATATTTCCGCGTTGTTTTGCATAAAAGACAACTGCATTTGTCTTATCTTTTCTCTCCACTGGCCGCAGTCTCGTTTGTTGTCTCTTTTTTTTCATTGAGATTTTTCTCTTTGTTGGTTTTTGTCGTGACTAGCCAGTTCGGCTTAAGATCTTTCAACAGTAGCATCGATTGGCGAAGGATCAATTGACACGTTGACGAAAATATAGGGGAAGGGTTTTAATCTGCTGTTGATTTTTTAATCTAGGGGGGGGGGGGAATTTTGTTGTTTTTTACAATTTTCTCAATGAAAATACCAGAAAAAGCCATTGTTAATGGAAATGCATTTTTTTGTTTTAATGTTTTCATAATATTACCTGGAATGGATGAATTAAAAGTAAGCATCATGAACCATCATCATAGAGAGTTTAAAATATTTCAGAACTTTTAAAACCAAGATGCACTCAACTCAAGAACTGAAACCCATACAAGTTTTGACATTATGACAAACCCTTGAGATAAGGGTTATCTCAACTTTTTTGAGATAAACCAGAACGACTGAACAAACCCGTTTTACGGGATGATTCAACACACTGCTGTAGATATATAGCGTGGTTTTAATTGCGTATACGATTTTTTATGTGTTGTTTTTTGGTTTTTGGGGAGTAAATTTTGAACCAACCTAAAGATACTATATATATATATATATATATATATATATATATATATATATATATA